>NW_013669358.1:58058-66356 GCF_000517525.1 Limulus polyphemus
TCATAGTTTCCAACATGTGAACGTTGCTTTGTCTCCTCTGGCGCGTAATGAGCGTGAACCATTTTTGAAAAGAATTTTCACTAGTGATGAAAAATGGATTCTTTATGCAAATATTAAATGCTAAAACCAATGACAAAAACCACTTCAGATCCCAAAACCTGGACTCCATCTGCAGAAAGTGATGCTTTGCATTTGGTGGGACATCAAAGGAGAAATTCATTTCAAACTCCTCAATCCACAGCGAACTGTCAATGAAGAGGTCTATAATTAGCAACTGCAACGTTTAAATCACGCTCTTCATTAGAAACACCCTTCACTTGTCAATCGAAAAGGTGTTCTACTTCTCCACAACAATGCACATCCACATGTGGCATGTTTGATGCAACAGAAGATTATGGAGTTGGGTTGGGAAGTTCTCCCCCACCCACCATATTCTCCAGATATGGCACCATCAGATTACCACCTTTACGTTTACTGCAACACCATCTTAATGGGAAAACAAAAACATATACAGATGTCGAAGGTGTTAAAGAGGACATTGATATGTTTTTTGTTTCAAAGCCAAGTGATTTCGTTAATCAGGGCATTAACAACCTGATTGTAAGAAGGAAAAACATCATCAATAAGAATGGAGACTATTTCATTTACTAAATGTTTTGTTTTGATATATAAGTTGTTCGGGTTTTTTCATCTAAAAAACAACATTAATTTCTTGACGACCTAATACTTACCTATATGACTTACATAATGGTATAATTAATGCCCTATGTTGTATGGACCACATTTTACACATTTTAGTGCTGTCACTAAATTGTAATTGTTTTTTGTAGTATACATCTAACATCAAAGGGCATATGAAGTACAACTTTAAGACTTAAATAGTAAATAATGAAAACCATTAATAGTTTTACCAAGCATGTTATTTTCGCATCAAATGTACCAGTACATACTCTGGCATTTTCAAAGTACTGACTGTAGACAACTTATGTTTAATTAGCTTTTTCTTGCATTTTAAATCAGTTGTATGTATTATGAATGTATAGGAAGAAACAACATGGTACCATGAAGGACCAGAGAGTTTGAAGGTGGCTAGGCTTTGGCTAGCACAATATTCTGTGCCTCGGTAAGTAATGTCATAGTTTAGTGTTGAGAGTGTGGTGCATTTTATTTAAAACTGTATTATTAAAAATACAAAATCTTTATAGTTATCTTTGATTGTTAGATGCTGTGATGTCTTATTTTTTTAATCTTATTGAAGCCAGTCAAATTAATATAACTAAAAATTAGCAATAAAACTGAAAAAAGAATGTGTGAATAGTTTCATACTTTGTCATAACAAAGTTTGAATAAACTCTACTTTGCTCAAAATTTCTTATAATATAATGAAGTCCTCAATATTTTTTTTTTATAGGGAAATACATTTAATGTTTTTAATGGTATAAGAGGTCATGTAACATTCAAGTAAACTTTGTTGAGAAATTATAAAGTAAATTTATCAGTTACAACATATAAACAGAATACTGTTGTGTTTCATTTCTAAGAGTAATGTTTTTGGTACTTTTTTATGATTATTACTGATGTATCCACTGGTTTAAACCTTGAAAAATAAGCCAGAATAATTTAATACAGAACATTAAATTATTAAACATCAAGATTTTTTTTTACTAGTTATACTTTTTAACACAGAATGTTGTAACTGCAAGAAGTTTGATTTAGTCATTAGAACAGTATACATTTCCATAGAATTACCAACAGTTAATGTTGGTTTTATGGTTTAAATTTGCAATCTTAAAGTGCATTAGAAAATAAGTTTAATTACAGTTTTTATCTCTTTGCAAGAGATAATATTTGGCTGATTATGCGAGTTATATTGTAAAGGTTAAAATTAATTTTGTTTTAAGTGAAAAACTCATACATGAAAAGAGACTGAGATCGAGTGTAGGTTAATAGTTTTTGCTACAAAATCATTTGAATTAGTTGAATCAATATGTTAACTATTACAAAGAAAATTAATTAACTGTTTGTTTTGACTGCAAAAATGTTTGATGGGCAATCTTCACTGTTCCTTCTACAGGGATTGAATTCCTGTATAAGCACTCAAGCTTAGTGTTGAACTAGATTAATAATGTCTCATAATACTGCACTGTATAAAGTGTATTTGATCTCAGTTGATCTCAGTCTCTTTTCATGTATGAGTTTTTTTTCACTTAAAACAAAATTAATTTTAACTTTTACAATATATGTATGGCCTTTAAAAAGTTGACGAATCTACATGTTTTGACGTTACAACGTCATCCTCAGGAAACATGTAGAGTCGTTAACTTTTTGAAGGTCATAGATAGGCCTAAATGAAATGCTTTTAATTGTGTACCAGTTTAACGTTGAATATTATTTATGATTTTGATTTTATACACAAGTGCCAAAATACTATAATTTGGTTTATCAAGTTTTTTGAATTGTGTTACTTTTTGTATTTAGAATCACTTCAGTTTAGTACCAATTGTTAAATGACTGTGTAAGAATAAATATGTTTTGTCCATTTTCTTTGTAAAATAAGTTTAATTACAGCTTTTATGTCATTTTTTTGTAACTAAAGTTTTTGGCATTTAAATTTAACCATTTTCACTTCCAATACAAATAGTTGTTACTATTGTGAAATTTTACAGAACTTGATCGTAACTACTTAAATTTTATAATGCAACAAATTTCCATGACAAAGTAGTTTTTATTTCAGTGACTTTACTAATTAAGGCATTAATCCTATTGAAACTCTTTTGGTACAAAAAAGCTTTTAAGCTGTGATGTAGGTTCCATTCTTGTAGCTAGTCTTCATATTTATTCATTGCAGTAAATACACATATGTGTGTACATCATGAAGTACATAGAACTAAGTAATTTGTTTCATAGATGCAAGCATTAATAAAATCAAAACTTTGATGTGCATCTTCTGTTAAAATATTTTTTATTTCAGGGCTAAAGAAAGGTTACAGCGAGCTCACCTAGAGGCAGCCTCAGATTCCCAGAAGAAAGCTTTGCGACAAGAATTATATAAAAAACTCAGGGTAATAATGTTACATTAGAATGTAAAAGTTTAGTTTTCATAGGTTTTGAGGATAATGAACATAAAATTACATCATAGATGATGTGTATAGTTGAAACATCTATAAATTATAGTAGACTTTACTGACCGGTTCTGAAGCTTGACTTGCAAGACTGTTGCGTTATTTTTAATAATATTTTTGTTTCAGTATTATAACAAGTTAACACTAGTCTACTAGTAGCATTTTTAAAGTAGACAGATTATGTACATATACAACTCCAGTATCTCTCCCATTTACATCAATCTAATATAAGGTCATTAAGAGGTTGGTTAAATCTGGTTTAATGCTGTTTTTCACAGCATGTGCCAAAAACAGAATATTCAAACCAAATGCCTAGGCCTATGCTGTGTCATGACAATAAGTAATTGCACTGTGCAGGTGATTTTCCACTCCTAGGAGTCAGGTCAAGCTAGCTTGCCATCACCTCTCTCGGCCTCAGTTGTACATTGTCTGTCCTGTCGGCCAGTATTGAGTGATATTCCCTGTGATTGTTTTTGCATCAAACTTTCTAAAAACCCTTAAATATGAGTGTCTTGTATTGATTTATTTATTTTCTATGTTTTTATGTTGGGCTAGGTTAAGTATGGGTGTCTAGGAATGCATCTTCCCTTTATAACATAAGTCAGTGGGAAAATAGCAGCGCATTTACGTTGATCCGCCTAGCATTGTATTTTCTAGGAACACATCCCCGACGTAAGTAGGAAAGTTACTGTATATCCTGTTCATTTTATTCCAATAAGAATAGCTATGTAAGTGAGGTTTGGCTGTGCCTTTGTGAGTCCACATTTCTATTTTTTGTCACACAGATGGGCAGGTGGTTCTAATTGATCTTAGGTAAATATTTTGGGTACTTGCTTCAAAATATCATAAACTAATTGACAATAATATAACTTTAATTAATAACTCTGAATAAAAACATGCAAATTAATTTATTGAGCTTTAATTAGGTGATAATAAATCATGCTAATGTCTCCATTTTTATTATTGGTTTGAAAAAATTATACCTGTGTTTTGAATCAAGGTTACTTGTTTTAAGTTAATTTTTGTATAGGTATATATTTTCATAATTTTACGTTTAAAAAAGTTAGATTTAACCAACTAGTTGTTTATAAGATTATTAGTTTGTTTTAGATCCACCCATTATCAGTAAAAAAAAAACAACAGTGTTATAAACGCAGTTGTATTTAAAAACATTTAGTTTGTTTGACTGAATTAATACTGCATACATTTTATGAAATTATTTGAAAAATTATTTTATGAAACTATGAAAGCAATTATTTTTTAAATATGCAAAAAGTGTTTTTGATTATTTTATAAACTATGTTTGTAATGATATTCATTAGTGCAACACTAAGAAAAACTGAGATATTGAGATTTCATTGTTGGAATGACGTGTATTGTGACAATTTATTGAGCAAATTGGCATATTTAAATGGTGCTTAAAGAGGTTATTAATATGCACTGTTTTAACATTATTTTAGACGTTAAACATCAACTGCAGTCAAATTGGTGATACAAGACCAATTTCTTTCTGTCAGTTTAGTCCAAACTCAAATATGCTGGTGACAGCCTCATGGTAAAGTATTTTTGATGTAACTTCATAAGGTTTCTTTAATTTTTCATTGTTAAAAAAAACATTTAAGCAGTGTTTCAAAAATAGTTTTTCCTGTAAATTATTAAAACTGTAGAAGTTTGTAAAATAGCATCACTGTAAATTGTATGTTAAAGACTTCAAGATTTTCAGTGAAATACTCTTACAAATGATGAAAATAATGCTTTGATACCTTTATGCTTGTTGATTCTTTAGACTGTTGCTAATGAAAACAGTACTCATTTGATTCATAATTATTTTCTGTGTTATTTTAACATGCTCTGTGATTGTTCTTAAAGGTTTTATATTAATTGGTTATTAATGGTATATGCAGTTCTACTGGTTTATTGTGGCTGGCACCCCAACAGTATGCATATCATGATACATTTCCTAAGAACCAGTTTTTTACATTCTTGTTTTTTCAAATTGTAGCTTTCAGAGTTTCCACACATTCAGCAGAAAAAAAATTAAAGAATAAGTCCCATATTTTTTCAAAATATTTTGATGAATTTCAAGAATTATTTCATTGTTTTTCCTAGAGTTTCTAACATAAATGTCTACCATTAGTATTTGTCACTGTAGATTTAGCACTATTTTTTGTATAAAAACGTGATATTTCAACCAGTAATTTTCTAACTCCTCTCCCTCCCATATTTTAATAGGAATTCTGTTGGGTATTGGCAAACACTGATCCTAGCACGTACTTGTCAATGGATATTAATCCAAGAAAAGGAGAAATATATATATATATATATATACATTAACATTTATAAACCTTTTATTACTAAATGATTTGCCAAAATAATTATTTGAATTACCTAGCTATGTACTTTCTTACCAATTCAAGCATAAGTTAAGAGTCATTCCAAAACATATCTCCACTGACACCTATAGCTATTCGTTGACTTCCATCCAAGCATTGGTCTGATTTTTTCTTGCTTGTTCCAGTCTTGTGATATTCTCCACATACGTCAATGCACCCTCAATCCTGGTATATAAGCACCTCATTCATGTAATGTAATCACTTTTTCCTGACAAAGCATTTAGACACGGGTTTCTTAAATGAAGTGCTGTTATTGTTTATGTCCTTAATTGCAATTTTAGCATCGCCTTGTTGATTTCCGTACAATTATATTTTACTAAATTAAAAAAAACAACTTGTTTTCGACACACCATTTTTGGTCATGAATTCTAGGATCACTGTTTTCAGTAGGGAGGCTAACAAACCTACCCTATTTCACCTCTGCTATCTAGCATCTCTCGATGGTCCGGGGGAATGGTCACTCTCAGTTTAGGCTGTCCATGAGTTGAATCGTTGAATACATATATTTGGACTGGGGGTTCTGAGGCTTCTTTTGCCAATGATCCAGGACATTCTGGTGAGAATTTGGACTTGCTTTTTCTGGTGCCTTCCTTTATTAGGTTGGCTTCTCACAAGGCCAATTTGGATCAACCACCTCCTGCTCCTTTTCTTCAGTTAGTCGGTGAGGTTTTGGGGCTTTCCCCGGTTGCTTTTGAGTCTGCTCCTTTCTTGGTGGCAGAAAAGTCTGAGGGTGACTACTTAGATTTTCCTCCTTCAATTTATATTGCTGTTCATGCTGGGAGGTTTACCACTCAGTTACGTGATGGGATAGCTATGCCTTATTCCCCATGTTTGTTGGCTAATCACAGCCAGGAGGATGTATATTTAGATTTCCAAAGACTGGATTCTCTTTTGGACATGTGGAGTTCCAGGCTGGAGCCTGTGATCACTTTGAACAGATCACTATTTTCTCGGATTCATCCGACCCTCATTACTGTCCTGAGATATTTATCTTCCCTTCAACTTTTGTTGGAAGCCTCTCAGCAATCCCCACATCAATTTGAGGACAAATTGGGTCCTTTGCTGACTTCTACAATGGTCAGATTGTCAGCTTCAGCTCTTTCTTTTTTCCTGGCTCGTATGTTGTTGGGACTTATTGAGTAAAGATGCCTTGTTGGAGGGAGTTCATCTACCTGCTGCTGCCCTCCTTGAATTACAGGAAGCTCCTTTTCTTCATCTCTTGTTGTTTATGGGCATTCCAGAAGCATTGGAATCATAGTTTGATGTTGCTAGTTTGCATTCTTCCTTGTTATCGATGGCGTCTTGACTTTCTTCAGCAGGGTGGAAGTCTGGACACGACTGCTTGTCGAGTGTCCCAACCCTAGACTTCAGTTCCTCTTTCTATTGGTACTCACAATAGATTCTGTCCTTATCCTTGCCAACAGCATCGGTGACTATCCTATGCTGGTGGGGGTCTGTGGGAGCGAGGTTACATCATTTTTTGGACATCTGGGTACTCCAAGTTCTATCATCAGGTGGGTCATTCAGTTCACATCCCTTTTATTCTCCCGATCTGTGGTGTTTCTGCCTTCAACAGATCCATGGAATGTGGATCTTTGTTCCAGGGCTATAAGGGAGTTGTTTGTCAAGGGGGGCAGTAGAGAGAGTCGATCCCATTCTTCCAGGATTTTATTCCCATTTATTTATTGTGCCCAAAAAGATGGGAAATTGGCATCCAATCATCGATTTTCTCGTCTCAACCAATTCTTGGATCTTCCAAGGTTCACGATTGAGTTCTTTCTCAGTCTACTTTAGCATTTTTCACCAGGTTTGTGGATGAACAAGTTTGATGTTGGCAACACGTATCTCCACATTCCCATAGCTACATCATCCCACCAATTTCTATGTTTCATGCAGAAGGGTCAGGTTCTGCAGTTCAGAGCTCTGCCCTTTGGCCAGCATCTGCACCATATGTCTTCTGCTGAGTTGTACAAGCTTTTTCTCGTCGCCTTCATTCTTTGGGCCTGTGCACACATCATTATATGGATGACTGGTTACTTCTGGCACCATTCCGTCAGTAGGTGGAACAACACATCCAGATTCTCCTTTCAGAAGCCAGCAAAGCTGGCATTCTTATCATAACCAAGAAACCATTCTATTGTTGACTCAATACATTGTCCATCTGGGTGTTTATTTTAAACACATATTTAAGTCAGGCTCAGAGGACTCCCATCAGGCTCCATGCTATGGAATGGGTGGTCAGGCTCTTACTCACATCTCCTTCTCCTACTGCATGGATGGTTCTCTCTCTTTTGGGAATGTGGGCATTCCTTGAATCTCCTTTTGGATGGGCACACATGTGATCCCTTCAGTGTTTGCTATGCTGAACTCCAATCCCCTGGATCATCCATTCACCTTACTCAGGAGCTGCATCTTAGATCTCGAATGGTGGTTGGATCAGAACAATACTATATCGGTGTTCTTCTGTTGCCTCCTTGTCCTGAGGTTCATCTTTTCACAGATGCTTCACTTCAGGGATGGAGGGCATGTATCAATAGTCAGGAATTCCAAGGTCTATGGACAGACAATTAATCTTCCTTTGACATCCACATTTCAGAACTCCTTGCTGTCCAATGGGCAATGGTTCAAAGTCTACCTCTATTGAAGGAGAAAATCATCATGATTCATTCAGACAATTCCACATTGGTACCTTACATTTCCTGTCAAGGGGGCACATGTATGGGACCTTTGTTTTTGAACTTTGGATGTTCTCCACTGGGCTCACTCCCATTTTATCAGCCTTC
>NW_013669358.1:67286-70257 GCF_000517525.1 Limulus polyphemus
ATTTGTTGCTTGTACGTGGGGTGGACCCTGATAATCCTATCCTTTTGTCCCCCACCATGTTTTCTAGCCTTTTTCTTACCCTATTGACTCTCCACCATATACCTCATTTTTGAGGCATTCCACCTATATCTTGGTATTTTTGTGGGATACCATCCCCCTCTTTACTTTCGTGTTGGGGCAATTGCCATCTTAAGCTCTTTTCCTACTCACGTGGCTTCTTTGCTTTTGAAATCTTCTGGGGTGGGACATTATCTTGTGCCAAATTCGTTTACCATCCACTCCTAATCAGGACTTATGGACAGCTCTTTTTCTTTGCTGGTCAGTTTTTTGTTTGTTTGTTTGATTTTGGGGGGGTACACCTATGACTTTAGCATCACGTGGAGTATCTGTAATGCTACATTCAATTTTTTTCTTTTTTGGTTGCTCACTTGTCTTCTTCCAAGCCATTGAAATCTTATTCATATTCCATGTCCAGAACCTTCCCATTTAAGGGATCCTTCATTAGTTGTGTATTCTTGATGTACATTGGAGTTCTGTGATTGATTTGTCCTGCCTCAATCAGTTCTTGGTTCTTTCCTGTTTTACTATGTTCTCTTTTTTCACACTCTGGTGGGTAATGTCTCCAGGACTAAGGATGCCCAAGGTTGACATTTCATATTTTTATACCCACATTCCTATTTTTCATCCCTCATTATGATATCTTTGGATTGTTCACCATGGGGTTAGGTACCAGTTTTGCATCTTGCCCTTCGAGCTTGTCCTTATGTGGTTATCTGGCTTCTTTTAGCTCACTCCAAACTGGGGTTGTGTCAACATACTCATCTGTCTTTTACACACACAGTTCGTGTGGTTGGATTTTCCAGTTGGAGGTGTCTTTCCCGTTACTTATCTAACAATCTTGTCTTTTGGGGGTGTCTTTTTCACCCTATTCCATTGGGCCCATTCTCCTATTCAATGCATGTGATGAAACTTTCAGTTATCCATGCCATAATGCTAGTGAGGTTCTATCCTGTTAAGGGATGTGGCTTCTATGGAAGCACTTATCCCCTTTGGTCTGGCACATATGTGATCTCTTCAGGGGAATGATGCATGACCCATGGAATCTTGATAGGGTTCCTTTGGATTCTCCTTTCCTTTTCAGTGATATGCATTGGTGGTTAAACAAAGCCCTCACGTCATTGGGTTTACTGCTTCATCCTCCTTGTCCAGATTTGTTTCTCTTCACTGATGGTTACCTTCATGGTTGGGGCGTGTGGGTCATTTAGCATGAGGCTTCAGGACAATGGTATACAGCCAAAAGATCTTACCATGTTAACAACCTGGAATTTCCAGCAGTCCAACATGCTTTGGTTCATTTTCTTTTTCTTGTCAGGAATCGACTAATCATGATGACTTGTATCACTCACCAAGGGGGCACCCGCTCCAGTTCCCTATGTGGTCGACCTTGGATCTTCATTTTAGGGCTCACACACTTCACATATGTCTCTTGGTGTGTCACATTCTGGGTGCTTTGAACCTCATTATGGATTGCCTTTTCAGTCTCAACACACTTTATTCCACAGAGTGGTATCTTGATCCTCAAATTTCAGTGGCCCTGCCTCCAGTGAGGTACTCCGAAGAGGGAATCATTTCCCTCTTTCCTTGATTCGAAGCTACTCCTTTTTTTTGTCTCCAGTTCCTCATCCATCTGCCCTTGCTGTCTATGCATTCAGACAGGACTAGAAATAGTTTGTACCTTTATTTTTTCATCCCATCCCTGGGTTATTTTGTTCATCCATTCCACTCCTTGTCAGGTATTTCTGACTGCTCCTTCCTGGCCTGTATAGATCTGGTTTTCTCGGCTGCTTCTACTCGATCTCTTCCTTTTATTCTGGATCGATTTTTCCTCACCTACACTTTGGCAGCTCGTGTGAAGTGATCTTCCTTTTCGTCATTTTCGTTTCCTTCCATCTCCCACCTTTATTCCCAATCAGATCCAGATGGCCTCTATGTCCCATATATGATCTTGGTTGCTTTATTTCCCCTAAGCTTTCTTTCTGTTGGATCTCTTTCCCACAGTTTTGTTCCCTGGCACTACTTCTCTGTTTGTGATTTTGCTTTCCTTCCTCCCTTACCAATTGAATTTGGCTTTTGATTTGATTGGCATTTTTCTTCCTTATCACCTTCTTCCCAATATCAGTTTCTGGTGTCTTCATTGTGATCAGGCACCTTACCTTTTCCCTGCATCTCACCCCCATTGTATGTTAGAGGTACTTCTTCCATTGAGCACTGAGACTACACCTCCCATCACCAGGTTTGGATAGCTGTTTCTTCCTTGTTGGGGTACCCTCCTTCACTCTTCAGACTGTAACTGATTAAGTTACCTTTTTTTATATTTACCTTATATTTTTCATGGTCAAGCCCCTTTTTTTCTTCAAGGATCCTACTCTGTGGCGAGTGTTGTGTGTCCAGGTATACTTAAACTAGTTAAATTCACACTGTTAGGCCATAATAACTTAACAACTATACTTTCCATGGCCACTAAATGCACACTGTTGAGATGGGGTGTTCCACAAGATCACTCGTAAGTTTTCCTCATGATATATTTGCTTCATTAATATGCCCATTGTGGACCATATAACACATGGACTTCATGGGTATAGCAGAAGGGAATAGCTACCTATCCCAGCCATTCCTTAGATGGAATAAATCAAAAATGGTCTGCTTTTCAAAATAGGGTTTTCGTGGTCACCCATGTTTTCTTACCACTTTCCAGTTCCAAGTTTCTGGGGTGGTGAACCTTGGAGGCATTCTCCAGATGTGGTTGATATATAAGTGATGTAAACAATACTGAATGCATTCAGTTCAGAGTAGAGTGGTGGTGCTCTGCTGGTGTAGATGATGAGATGCCCTTCAATCTGATGCTCCATATCTGAATGTTGGGAATGTTGTAGCTTTGGAGTGAGCCATCAAAATTGCAATTCATCCCTTT
>NW_013669358.1:71098-86365 GCF_000517525.1 Limulus polyphemus
TCTTTCCTATCCCAACATTGATGTTGATTCCCGGTCACTGAGTTTTGGATGCAGAGCAGGACCAATCAACGTAAGTCCTCACACATGTATTACTGGTGTTTCACTTTCCTCACTCAATTGATCTCATGTTCATTGCTAGAGTGTTGTGGGTCATAGTGGATTAACATGCAGGTTGTAACAGTTCTTCCTCTTGCGCTACCCTTCTAAGAGTTACACATACTGAGGATGATACTGTGCTGGGGTGATTCCTGTCTGATTGGTTTTGAGTAGGATGTTGCACAATACGGGGACTTTTTTATTATTCCAATTGTCCAGATTTCAGATTCCCAGATCAGTAATTTATTATCAATTTGCTCATGTGTGCCTTGTTCATAGATTGGTGGACATGATATCTTTCTCCAGTAGAGAAGTAAATCTCTACAGAGAGCAATGTGGGTGAGAGTGAAAAGGATGTGCCCCAAGATGTATAGTGGCTAGGGCGTGAGGAACCGTACTCTGCAAGTCAACTGCATCCAAAACTCAGTGACCGGGAATCAACATCAATGTTGGGATAGGAAAGAGGATCGTACCAGTGGCAAGTCAACTGCAATCCAAAACTCTGCCATCTGGTGGGGGTAGAAAAAAGATAATACAATTTTCACCTCAAGTTCAGCAGGATGTTTCTTTGAAGGGATTGAGATTCCAATATGAGGTGGTTTGGATCTCTATACAACCATTTTTCTCTCTCCCTTTTGAATGTACTCCTACCATTTTCCACCAATGTCTGTGACACTTCTTTCCACACTGGCATAGAGTATACCTGGTACAGAAATGGTGCAGTCTCTCACGTATGGTCCTCTATCACTAGAATCCTACTTTTAGGGTATTATTAGGACATTTTCGAAAGGTGCTTCTTTCTTTCCCTCACACTGGTCCCTCTATCTATTCACTGTGGGATTCTAGCTATTTATGTGAGTGGAAGTAATGTACTGTATCAGAAGTTAAAATTTTCCTATACTGAAAATGTATTTCCAATAGATACTTACCCCACTCATAATTCCCACACTTCCTCCCCACTGAAACCAGCAAGGAACTAAATTGGTAACTAATATATATGTACTTTCATATTTGATAAACAATCTAAAGTTCAGATAGATTCTTTAAATTGTTTCAAAAAGAAGGTAATAACTGGTCAAAGTGTGGGATTGGTGTAATTTATCATCCTATTCAGGCAACATAACACAATAACTGATTGGTTCATCCACCAAAAATACAATAGGAAAGTCTGCGTAATTAAAAAGTATTTGTTTTTAAAACTTTTAGGAGTCTCAAAATTCAAACAAATTGTTGGATATATATACCAGGCTGTTATCTTCTAAGATCCTTTTTAAGTTTTCTAATTCTGTCAATTGTATATTTGACCACAATATTAGGTCACAACTGCAGTGTTGGGGCAATTGTCTTCCATCCTCAGGCCACTTTGACTCTTCCAGATGATTCTTGTTGCATGGCTTCTTGTTCTTCAGATGGTTCTGTAAAATTATGGGATTTGATTAGGTAAGTATAGTATGTATTCTGAAAAGCATTCAAAATGTCAGAACAACTTTGTTGTTATGACCATAAAATCTTTGTAGTTAATTCATTTTCTCCATCTGTTTTAATCTTACGTATTTGTAAGGTTTTATCTTAAGTTCTTAAGCAAAATTATTCTTTTTATTAAAATGTTTTTGTTATTAACAGACAGCTCCAAACAATTTAGTGCTTTATACATTAACTTACATTTTGCCAAGTCCTATTCAAAGATACCTATTGTAAACCTATAATACTTGTGAAATGTTTCTTCTTTTTTTTTTTTAGGTTGACATGAGTTTTTAAACATCTGTACAAGAAATGCATGTTTTATGTAGAAAAGTTCTGTGTTCATATGTAATTTGTATTTTTGAAATTTTTTCTAGTGAAAATAATATTTCATTGGTGTAAAATTATTTTTTGCTGGCAGGTGTAAAATATGATTTGTTTTCCAGATAGATATGTAATATTGTTTGGTGGCAAATGTTAAATATTTGCAGGAGATTAAATATAGCAAATCAACATTTTATGATGGCTTTTATTATAGATAAGTTATAAAAAAATTGTACTTAATCTCACAAAGTATAGTTGATTGAACTATATAGAGTACATGTCTTTTTTGGCTATATTTTTCTCAAAACAGAGAGAATAATAATTTACTCATTTATTGTTAATTATGCAAGTTACTGAATTTATTAATATGACAATAAGGTGTGATTACTTTTATATTTTAGGGTATGCATTATGTTAGCTTATTATAGTAAAGATATGAACACTGTTATAAATAAATTTGTAATATGTACATGCACCACTTCATTATTATTAGGATGTCCAATGTATGTTTGCTGTCACATGTTCATATCACGATGTCATGACATTTATTATGATACATAAGTATGTACACGTGGGAAGTAACAGCTAGCCATCATGTATTAAGCAAAAAAGTTCAAAATTATTAAACACATTGATATAGATATATATATATTTGTGTGTGTTTAGTTGTGCATGTTTTTCAACAATGACTTTTGAATTATGCTTTAGTTATTCCTGACTTGGATTGTATTTTACTTATTATTGGAAACAAATTTTTGCATGTTATTAGACAAAACATCCCTGATAATAATTCAAGATATTTGTATAACAAAAAGTTATAGACATATATGTGTTATTGTTTTAATTAAATGTCTTTTTTCAATCACGTGGTAAGTGGCTTGTGTTTAAAATTGATAGAATAATCCAAGAGGCAGCTTTAACCTTTCTGTGATATAGCAGTCTGTAGAAGTAGTATAGCACTGGTAAAACCTTAAAGTTAGCTATATACATGCTGTACTGATATTTACAAAATTGTAGCTTACTTTTCTTTACTGATTCGATAATATTAGATTATTTTCGTGCAATTTAATGAAACACTTTGCGAGATGCTAACTCGGTTTTGTATTCACATAGAAAATTGTGGAGTTGTACTGAAATAGGAAAAAAAAACAATTCACGAATCTAATAATTTCTGTTGTGAAGCAGTGCAGACTTAACTGCTTTAAATCCTACAACAGTGATATTAAAAGAAAAAATATTCTTAAATAAAAACCAGGAAAACTAAAAGATTTGTAATATTTTCCCCTTTATAACACTCAAATTATAGTACATACTGTCAATAAAATAATTTTTGATGTAGTTCCTGAACCATTTCTCTACTGAATAAATAATATCTTAATTTTTGTCCCCCCGAAGTCTTATCTGCTTTTTGTGATTTCTCCCCTGTTTATTTTATGTTAAAATCCTGTGATCAGATTATTTCAATTTTAAAGAAAGAACTAAACTATTGATATGAGTGAGTGTAAACTGTGATTTTGACTTTATGCATTTTTTATACTTAACATTAAGTATTTCTGTTTTAAACTAGTTTAATACAGGTGCAAGGTTCAGAGGCCTGGCATAACCTGGTAGTTAGGGATGCATAACTCACAATATGAGGGTCAAGAGTTTGAATCCCTGTCACTGGACGTGGTCGTCCTATATGGTTGCCAATTGAGCCAGCTCTCTTGGCTTACAAAACTACTGGCTGATCCCAAACTAGTTGGGATTAAGGTGATTAAGGAAAAAGAAGAAAATGTCATTATAAAATCTTTAACATGTCAAATATATTAACTCAAATAACTTGATAGAGAGAGAGAATTATTAAACATTAACATTTCACTACATGTCAACTTGAAGATTTCTGTATATATTTCTACCAGACTTTTTAGCAATACTGATAATTTATTAATAGTGAGGAACCAATAGCTGACTTGGAAGGCCATCATCCTTATCGAGTCTCGAGACTGGCATTTCATCCTTCAGGACGTTTCTTGGCTACATGTGTGTAAGTAATTCATGATGCTTAAAATATATGTAGGCTCAAAGGAATAAACAAAGCACAACTGGAGAATCTCAATAATTCTGATGTTTCTTTTATTGTGTATGTAATAATATTCATTAATAATTTCATGTGACTATTTTGTAAAATAAAACCTGAAAGAATGTGGGAATGTTGTTAATGACCGTGACTGTATTTTTAATACAACTTTGCAGTATTAACCCTATGTTTATGGGATCAGTTAATGGTGGTTTACCTTGTAACCACCATGAAACTATACATACGATAACTCTGAATATACTGAATATATCATCACAAAAGTTGGCAAGCTTTTAGTGAAAATTACAAGTGTTGCACATAGAAAAGCAGATTTTTCAATAATGTGTCTTTACTAAAGATTTGTGTGTGGCTGTATATAAAAGCTCTGTTCTTCACTCCATTGCTGTGTATTTTGAATTAAAATAACCTTCTAAATGTAACTTGAGAACTTAAACAGCAAAAATACAACAATTACTCTCGTAAATGACAGGTCTGTTCTTAAGATGTGGGAGTGAATATTGTGGAATTTTCAGGTGAAACTGTATTCCTCAAAGACTATTTATTTAGTACACTGTATATCAGGAGGATTAGCAGGATACATTACAAAGTATAATGCTGAATTTAGCTAAAACTAACTGAATTTGAGCAAAGGAATAAACAGAAAGGACTTGATGTGTAACACACAATGAAAACACTATTAATTCAAAAACAAAACAGTGTGCATACTTACTTCTGGATTCATGAACTGATTAGACTGGTGTTTTCTAGAGATGTATTCTTGCTAACCAGTTCATTAAAGATCTAGAACATGAATGTTTAAAGCTAATATTTGTTTTACTTTTGAGAAACACTTGATTTACTCATAGTGACTAGTGCTAACCATGTGAGTAATCATTCTCATTCAAACATAGGGGAGGCTGTTACCTTGAGATATCCTCCGACCTACCACTGGAGGATGCTTGTTTTTGAATAGTTCATTTAGTATAAACTATAGTACAAGTTGAGCTCTACACATACAAATATACCCTGTATTAACTTAATGATCTTGAATTTGGCTTAACAGACTGACCATGCAATTACTTGTAGATTTGACCATTCATGGAGGTTATGGGACTTGGAAGCCCAAGAAGAGGTTTTACATCAAGAAGGTCACAGTAAACCCGTTTATGACATTAGTTTTCAGTGTGATGGGTCTCTAGCTGCCACAGGGTGAGTAAACCTATGTGACGTTTGTATCTAGTAGCCACACGTTAAGTAATCATCACATTATGTTTCAGTGAATTGGGTTTAAGCTGCTATAGGCTTTAATAGTTAGAACTTAATTTGATAATATTGTATTATTCAAGATAAATTGTAGTGTAAAGCATCCTCAACTAAAGTTCCCCTAATCTTTTAAAAGATTTTTCTAACAAAACAATGTCTGTATATTTATACTCAGTCATATATTGTTTATTTATAATGGCACAGAAATGTATGTTTTATGTTGATACAGAGGAATGGATGCCTTTGGTCGTGTCTGGGATCTTCGTAGTGGGAGGTGTATTATGTTCATGGAAGGACATCTAAAATCAATCTTGGCAATTAATTTTTCACCAAATGGGTATGAAATGAGTTTTGTTTTTGTAATTTCTTCTTATTGTACCGTAAACCTGCTTAGTAGTAAGTACTGTATAACCATTACTGACAAAAAAAAATATTTTGTTAAATAAAACAACTTGGAATTTAGTACTTTATCTTAATTTCAAATTTTGTCTTCATAATAGAATTTAACATACTTTAAATAATATACCACATAAAGTTTTAACAACATTGTTATAGTGTTTTGGCTAAATATTGTTAGAACTTTATACTTTAACCCCAAATAAAGTTTCTATAGTTTGCTAATGAAACCCCTGATCATTTGTGGCCTGCAATTTTAATATTAATAAGTAAATTTATAAGAAGAGTTTAAAATTACTTTGATTACGTGTTTTATTTATATATTATAAATAACTTTATAAATATTTTAGTGTTCTATCACCTTCTCTGTTTTTGAAAAAATCCTATTGAATGACTGATGAATTTAATCATTGGGAGCTATTAGGTTGTAGTTTTTGTAGGGTGGGGGGTAAGTGTTGATGTTTATCATTGGTAATGTGTTTATAAATGCTTCTTTAGACTGTAGCCATTTTCAAATGTTTATTTTTAACTGACACAATAAAACTTCAATTACAATTTCTAGTTATGTCTTATTAGTGTGTAGAATCGGTATTTAGTAACTTTAATGTGATAGTCATTAGAGAAAAACTCAAGTGATTATTAAAG
Source organism: Limulus polyphemus (assembly GCF_000517525.1). Lineage (NCBI taxonomy): Eukaryota > Metazoa > Arthropoda > Merostomata > Xiphosura > Limulidae > Limulus > Limulus polyphemus. The sequence goes on from NW_013669358.1 coordinate 77,343, forward strand.
AACATGCTGTTTCACCTGCTAGGAAATGTTTTAACTTCAGTTTGTTGAATAGAGCCTAACTTAATTTTTAGGGCTTTGCCAATATGATAGTGTAGGTTTAATGAGAATATAAAGCACCGAGTAAAGTATTATAGAATACTTCAGATACTGTAAAGTCCTTTCTATTTATGTCAAATATTTTCATGCTCAGTCTTTGTGCATATGTCTTTATTTGCAAAGAAGAGTAAAAATACAGTTTTAATATCTCCATGTCTCTGTTTTGCATGTATTACCTTAATACAAGTGCTTCTGAATTTAGCTTTTGTCTCGTATTCTTCCAAAACTTTTAACTTTTTTAACTCATGTCAAAAGTGTACATAGTTTTTAAAGATGTAATTTAACATGCTAAAATTAATTAGTTTGTGAATTTTTTCATGAATTAATATTTTTGTACTGGCTTTGTATTAATTAAAATAGATTGAATATAGAGATGTAGTAGCAAAGTTTCAAACTGAACAGTTAACGTAATGACAACTCACAATTCAAAATATGATTATGGAGTGTGTTAATTAAAATTTGTTTGCATTTTTTATGGTGATGAAAGGTATCAAATAGCTACAGGCAGTGAAGATAACACAGTGAAGATATGGGATGTGCGACAACGACGTTGTGAATACACTATTCCAGCACACACCAATCTTGTCTCCCGAGTCATTTTTGAAAGTGAGTCCACTGAACATGGCCGAGTTTTTATTAGAATATTTAAATTTTAATATGTGCTAGAAATAAATAAATTAGTATTTGAAAGAAACTGAGACGATTTCCAAAAATGGCTGACTGACATGAGCTTTTTATAATTTTTTAAATTACTTGCATATCCTAAATCATAAATATAATTCAGTTTTTTGGGCCAAAAATGTTAAGATGTTTCTTAAGTATTTGAGTAATTTCTGATAATACTGTATTTGAATATTACAGAAAACAATGGTCACTACCTCATTACTACATCCTACGATAACTGTCTAAAGGTATGATAAGTATAATATCTATATATATAGTTTTTATGTTCATTTTAATAAAGATTTCTCCTAAACTTATTATTCATTTTGACTCCAAGTCAAAGGTATCATGTACCATCTACAGTCATAAAAAGGCTATACAACATGCTGAGCAAAAACCAATGTTCATTGCAGTAAACATCTGTAGACTAAAATACAGTCTGAAGCTTCACGACAACTATTATAAACTGGTTATTTCTGTCTCAGAAACCCCTAAAATTTACCCATTTTGAGAAACCCCTCGAGTTCTTTCAAATGGTTTTTATCAACTAAAAATCAATTACTGATGTCTAACATTAAGTAACAACTGAAACACTGATACAAAGTTATTCTGAGTCTCTAAAAAACAGCTCTAGGTCATGTTTTAAACTTAATTTGAACAAAATGTAAGATTAACTGTTATGAAGTAGCATTATAAATTTTATCTAGTCCTAAAATTCGTTGATCATCATTCTCTGTTTATAAATTTTTCTAAACTTGCTATAAAATTAATACAGTTGTAGATTTTCTAGGTCTAGCCATTGTATTCAACATGCAGTTTACCATAGAAAATAAATTAGAGAGATAGTGACAGTACAAACTTATTGTTAATATCATGTAACATAATTTTCAGTATAAAGATATAATAATATCATACGTGCATTACATGAACCAAATTATCAATCCACAAATAGGTAGATGGTATGTTTACAGAGTTACACTGCTAAGATCGGTGGTTTGATTTCCCGTGGTGAACAGAGCATATATTGCCCATTTTCTAGTTGTATGCTACAATATAACATACTAAATTATACCAAATTATGAGGAGTTTTGTATTTGTTTTTCTTTTAATTTTTATCATACACTTCAAAATTTGTAAATGTACAGTTTGTGGGTAAAGTTGCAGTTAAAATATATAGTATCCAAATTTCATTATCACTATAAAGCATATTTCATCTTTTGTTAATGTGGGTGTTAAAGTAATAACTTTGTTTTGTAACAGATTTGGTAAAATTATATACACATACTATATGGTAAGTTTAACAGTCAAAACTTTAAAAATCGTTGTAAGTTCACTTATAAAACTTTAGACTTTACATATAGAAATGTTTGGTTTTAACGTCACCATCCTTACACTTAATTTAACCACTAACTATACCTAATATTATGACCTAACACTAAATACAGTAATACCTTTTAGTGGCACCAACTATTAAGCTCATTATTCTTAACCCATTTATGAAACTTACTATTAAAAATGAAAAGGCTAATATTATGAAATATTCACTTTTTTGTTTCTCCCTCACTAAATCTTTTATTAATTGTAAAATGTATAATTATTAACAGTGCTTTTGTTGTCATTTATATTACAAATCCTTACATACTGATTTTCCCTCCGAGTGACTCGGCAGTAAGTCTGCAGGCTTACAAAACTAAAAATCAGTATCTTTGGCAAGCAGAGCACAGTCAGCCAATTGTGTAACTTTGCCCTTAACAACAACTAAACTAAACATTTTAATTTTATGAACTCTGTATAAACACGTCTGCACCTTGAACTGTAGCATGTCTTGCACATGATGCATTGCTCTTGTAAAACTGAAATGAATAGAATTATTTTGTGGCTTCTTTGGTCTCTATGATGATCATTCTTGACCAAATAAAAGTATTAAGAACAAAATATAAAATTGCTTAAGAAATATCCACAGTTTTTAAAATATGTTTGTGTACATTATATATTGAGTGATTATGGTATTACTTCCGTGTATGAGGCATCATCTTGTAACTTTTTATTCAGAAGATTTTAATCAAATCCAGATTTACTATTCTAAGCATTGTAATAAACCTTGTGATTCAGTTGCATCATGGGTATCAGTGCTTTATAAAATTGTGATATTTTAACTCCAGGCAGTGTAGACATTTAACTTTTTAGTAAAGTCATTTTGTCCCATTTTCAACACTTTTAGTTCATTTTTATTCCCAGTTACGCTTGTTTTATGTGTTGGATCTCTTTATACATTCTGTGTTCTGTACATGAGTTTTTTGTATTTGTAAAATAGATGTTACATGTTTTGTAGCTCCCTATTGCTTTTTGTTGTTGTATTAAACTATTTTTATTATTCTTAGTTTAACAAAATACACATCATAATTATACTTGTCAGAAGACGTTAATATTAGGCCTATTGTATTCTTGAACACTACATTCCTCATCTAGTCCCTTGGGGATTTCCAAGTATTAAAAAGTTGCATAATAATAGCATTCCAACCACATTATCCCAGCTGGTCTGAAGAGTTCTGGATTAAGCGAAACACATCATCGGCAGTGGATATAGCAAATATAGTGTGGTTGGAATGCTATTATTATAATACACTTTTTTAATTTTGAAAATTCCTAAGGGACTATATGAAGACTGTAGTGTTTAAAAATATATTAGGCCATAAGAAAGTACTCACCATATTACTGTTTTATTGCATTAAACTCTTCAGTAGGTCTAATTTAACAAAGCCACATTGTCTTGATATATATATTTTTTAAATTTTGTAATATGTTATATGTGTTTTATAGGTATGGGCACATCCAGGTTGGACACCAATCCAGACTTTGAGTGGTCACGATGGCAAAGTGATGGGAGCTGATATTTCTCCCAATGGGAAGTACATTGCTACATGTTCTTTTGATAGGACTTTCAAGTTGTGGTCTCCAGAGTGAAGTGTAAAGTGCTGATGAAAGAGTCAGTTACTAACAGCAAAAAGTAATAGTGTGATGTAAAGTGTCGTGAGGGAAACAGTAATTGTGCATTATTTCAGCCATGTGGATATTCTTACGGCTCAATGAGACAAAATTTCGTATTCCTTGAACCTTTCTGCAGCACTGAAGTATAAAAAGGAAAGTATGTGGGAAAGTACCATATTAGCTTCCTGCTAAGGTCGAAAAAAGTAACAGTATTTTCATTATGAAGTAAAATATTTAAATAAAAACTTGCATGGTTTAATAAGGAGTTGGAGAAAAGTACATTGATGCTTTAATACATGTTGAATATATTAGTATATTTTTTAACCAAAAAGACATGAAAAAGTAAAATATAAATCGACATCGTATGTATGGTACTCGTAGCTAACACAAAATTTAGAAAAGTAATAAAACATTTCTTTTTCTGGTTTAAATAATTAAGATTTTCTTCATACAATGCATACAAGATAGTGTGTGTTGAAAAGTGGCCTAGTGGTTGACACGTTCAAACAGTTGCCACAAAACATGCCCCACACTTTGGATCTGTGGGTGTGCTATGAGAATGGTGGTCATATCACATTTTTTGGCTAGACAAGAGCAGCCAAAGAGGTGATAGTGAGTGCTGTTGACTAGCTGTCTTCCCTCAAGTCTATCACATCAAAACTGGTTGTGTACAGATAGCTCTTTATGTAGCTTTGTGAGAAAATTCTGAAACAAATAAAACCAAAAGTATATATCCTTTTCTTTTTAAGGCATGTGAACAGCATACAGCAATGCCTTTTTTTCTTAAACTGTATACTTGATGAATTTTAACTTAAATTATGAGCTGTATTTTATTGTTCTTTTCGTTTTCTAAAGCCATAATAATAATTGGCTAGCTTAACTGAAAACTTTAACTGCCTTTTGCATGTTCTGATACTTTTTTTTTACTTTTTCAAGTTTAGCACGTGCATAATCTCTCTTTTTATTTTGTCTGATGCCTGAGATGTAGAAATATTTAAACAGTTAATTTATGTAGACATAGAAGTAGAATATACTTGATGAAGGAAACACATTATTTGTAAAAACTTTGCGAGTTTATACCAAACATAATAATTTCACTAATTTGTTAATAAAAATATTTAATTCACTTCTTTGCTTAAACATTAGAGTTACTGTTTTCTTATTTTATATAATAATTTGGAAAAACTACCTAAATGAAAAAGGTTTTTCCTGTTACCATTATTTAACAACTTTGGCACTTAAACCTGAATTAATATTAAATTTAGTGAAACATTAGGAAAATTAATATTAAGAAATCTTTGATAGGTTGTTTAGGCAGAGTAAACCTACAAATGTAGGTTTCTACAACAGACAGTTGCTGTCCATTTGAAACTTAGATTCAATATTAAAAAACTTTTTTTTTTACTAGATTTAATGTGAAAAATAATATTTATAATATTCTTTGAAATAATATATTACTGGTATAAAAATGATCAAATCAACATGTAAAAACTTAAAAGTAGCCCGCCAGTGGCGAAGTACTATGTCTGAGGACTTATACCATAAGAAATTGGGTTTTGATACTCGTGGTGGGCAGAGCACAGATAACCCATTAAGAGTCTTTGTACTCAACTACAAACAAACAAAAGTAACTTTTCATTACTAAAATATTTAAGCTCTTAGTTTTTGCTTAAAATGTGCAAGATTAGTATTAGTTATTATTTCATTATGGGTATGCTGAATTAAAAAATTAATTCACCATTAATATTGGGAATTTATTGAAAATCAACTGTAGAGGATCTTGTTTTTTTTACAAGGACTTTAAAGGCCAATTGAAATACAAGTAACCATAGACCAATGTTGGTCAAAAGTTAAGTCTTTGTGTCATATTATTTTTTAATTGTTTGATATTTTAGAAGTGTGAGGGTGCCAGGAAACATAAGATTGATGCCTTTAATCCAAATTACACTCTTATTGTATGTGAAATAGAGTCACATTGTCTAATATGGTAAGTGTTTTGAATCAAAAAGTGGTTGAAGTTATTTTATCAATTATTACACATTATTCCGTAAAAGAGATTTAATCATTCATTTTGCTTTTACTAGAGAGTCTACATAAAAACAAGTTTTTGGGAAGATACATAATAAAAATGATGAAGGACTAACACTGTAAATAATAACAAAAGAACTTTCAAAACTAAGAATTCTTGTTTTAAAGTTACTGAAATTAGTAACAGATGATGCAAATGTAATGATGACTAAAATTAATGGTGTGAAGTATATATGAAAGATATATTACCATTATTTTTTTTTGCATTCATTGCATGGTATACAAATTAGCACAATATGCATCTGATGTTGTCTGAGACTTAGTTCTTGAACAAGTTCCAGGTTTTCTGAAAAAAATTCAGCTTTTCTCATGCAGGTGAAAAGAAGTCTTACATTAAAGTGTTTCACTGGTATGAACTCAACAAAGTGAGAAAAACATTTCATTGTAGCCTTATTTTAGTCATGGAAAACTGGTCATTAGTTACAAATATATGCCACACCAGTTGATTTTTTTTGCAGGTCAATGTACATTTTTAATTTATAAAATGAGGCAAATGTTTTCTAAATATTTTGGTGGTCATTTACTTTGCTACACATTCTAGTTGAAAGAACTTCTCAATTAGCATTATACTTGTAATTAACACAGAAGTGTTCTATACCGTGTGTTGAGCCTGCTGTGAACATCTGGTGTCCCTCAATTAAGGTGTAACTTGGCAACAAATATAGCAAGTTTACTCAGAATAAATTATAAATGAATGATCAAGTGTTTCAAGATGTTTTCACTGAGTGCAGTTCCATGGAGAGTATGTAATGTTAAGCATGCTGAATAATGAGAACAGATATTTAAATAACTTACATTTATTGAAATATAGACATTAGGGAAGTTACGTGTTTATTGGATTGTATGTGACACACATAACTAGGGTTGATTGTTACTTGATGTTGCTTGAAAATCAAGCAAAAGAGGTGTGTGTGTATCAGATATTTTGATAAATCCAATTTAGGGGTAATTTAGGAGAACAGTTTGTTACTTTTCTTATCATGCTGTTTTCCTCTTGTTTTGTTTGATTGAAAGAATAGGATGTGGCTTGTTAAGAAAAAGTATGGGCTAAATTTCAACAGTCTTTCTACATTTAAACCTTAATAACATGGACGTGGTCATAAATCACAGAATACAAATTCAGACATACAAAAGCTGGAAGTCAGTGGCTGTTATTTCACTGCCTCAGGTCACATGGTACTTCATCATTATTTTATCTCTGTAATTATCCAGGCCTGCCATGACCTGGTGGTTAAGAATTTTGATTCACAATCTGAGGGTTGTGTGTTCAAATCCCTGTCCCGAACATGCTTGCCCTTTTAACTGTGGAGATGTTATAATGTGACAGTTAATCCACCATTCATTTGTAAAAGAGTAGCCCAGAAGGTGGTGTTGACTAACTCCCTTCCCTCTAATCTATCACTGCTAAATTAGAGAGGGCTAGCACAGGTCAGCAGTAAGTTTACAGACTCACAACACAAATGTCTGGGTGTCTATTCCCCACAGTTGACAGAGTACATATAAGCCATCTTGTAACTTTGCACCAAGAAAACAAATTATAAAAACCTCTTTATAATCTGTTCTGTTGTATCTTTTATTTTACTCTCTTCTGATCTACCTTCAGTATGATAAACCTTATATATATTTCAATCTTCTATAAGTATACCATCTTTTTTTTTGCTGATTTAAAATTCTGAGATACTACAAGAAGGTAAACAATCACTATGGAAAACCTAAAACAGAAACAAATTATAAGCAAAACAGTGCATAGTTCTAAAATGGACAAACATATATATTCGGTTTTGAAAAACAAAATGTGATAAAAACAAATTCAGATTCTTACAAAACCATAATGATTTTACCAAAAAAGTAAACAACTATGTTAGAATTATACTAATGGTTTGTGTTAGTAGTGGAAATGTGGCCAGTTAGATGTACTGGCTTACCCAACTTTCACAGTTATATTTTTTATGGCATGACATACATCTGTGAACAAACCCACATGACCATTTTAACAAGTACATTTAATGGTTTTGATCCAATAATAATTTGAATCTACTGGATTAAAAAAACATGTATAGTTACGTTTACATTATTTGTTGTGGAACAATATCTTCTCAGGCTCAAAATGTGAGTTATGTAAATACATGGTAAAATAGATTTTTTCTTTCTCGTTGTTTTATACATATATTTAAATCACAGATTTCGGGCTCTACAATGATTCAGCGGCAAGTCTGAGGGCTTATAACGTTAAAAAGCGGGTTTTGATACCCACAGTGTACGGAGCATAGATAGCCCATTGTGTAACTTTGCGCTTAACAGCAAATATATAAATCGTTGGAAAACAGTTGGCGGTTGGTTGAGTTGACTAGCTAGCTATCTTTCCTCTAGTCCAGGGGTCACCAAACTTTTTTCACAGCGGGCTAGATAACTGAGAGAATGACGAGCGTGGGCCGCATAACCATTTTGTTCAATAGAATACACACAAAAATAGAGACAACAAACATGCTTATTTTCCAAAAGTTATCAAAGAAGGCGACGTTAGCAATAAGATAGTTATATCACACACACTGCGCATATATCCGAATCTCACAAACTAAGCAGCAAAAAAGGTTTGTGAGATTTGTGAAACTGTCGTTTAGCTTTTGAGATATCATCAATATTTGCTTTGGAATTGCTGCATCCAACCAAGAGAATTGCTTTCAAATGTTCATCAGTCAACCTCGTTCGATGTGCTGACTTCACATAATTCATTTTTGAAAATGTTTGCTCACAGACATAAGTTGTTCCAAACACTGATGCCATACCCGAGGCAAATTTCTTCAACTTTGAAAACTCATCATCAGGTAAGCAGCGATAAAATTCAACAAGTTTTCCTTCTCTTTCAACAAGTCATTTGCTTGCAAATCAATAAGCTCCAACTGTAGTTCGACTGGCACGTCATCAAGGTTACGATCAAACGGATTCTGGAACAGAAGAATGTCACTCTCAATTCTGTCGAGATCTGAAAATCTCTCCAAAAATGCTAATTTAAGTCACTAATAATCTTCTTCGGAAACTCGAGGTTGACATCTGCGATTCCAGCGCGAAATTCTTTGAAACACTGAAAATGAGAGAAGTTTCCTACTTCCAGTTGTGCTTCAAACCATGATAGGTTTCTCCGAAATCCTTTGATGATACTGTAGAGAACACAGATAAGGTTATCCTTT
>NW_013669358.1:86652-87786 GCF_000517525.1 Limulus polyphemus
AGATGGGGAAAAAATTAACAAAAAATACTTGGAAGTTCAGTTATCTCTCAATAGATGGAGAAAAAATTAAGAAAAATACTTGGAAGTTTAATTATCTCTCAATAGATGGAGGAAAAAATTAAGAAAAAATACTTGGAAGTTCAGTTATCTCTCAATAGATGGAGAAAAAATTAAGAAAAATACTTGGAAGTTCAGTTATCTCTGAACAGATGGAGAGAAAAAATTAAGAAAAAGTACTTGGAAGTTCAATAATCTCTCAATAGATGGAGAAAAAATACTTGGAAGTTTACTTATTTCTCAATTGATGGAGAAAATATACTTGGAAGTTCAGTTATCTTTCAATAGACGAAGAAACAAATAATAAGGAAAAATACTTGAAAGTTCAGTTATCTCTCGATAGATGGAGAAAAAATACTTGGAAGTTCAGTTATCTCTCAATAGATAGAGACTGTACTGAACTATTATTAAAAACCTTTACTTAAAATACAATAGAAGTAAGTACTGTTACTACCTTATATTTGCACAACAAACACGTCCTGATGCTCGTCCAATAACTATCAATTTAAATTCCTTTGTGTTCATTCCAGAATGAAAGATGCATAATTTATGTTTATATTTCATAATTTTTTATGGTGGTTGCGAGATTGTTAACATTTTCCGGACCCGAACAGAAATTGAGTACTGAAGACAATATATATAAAGTTTTCTCTTAGGAAACGTTTGATAACTATTTGGACATTATAAAAATTTCGCATATGAAAGTTCGAAATTTTCTGATGCATAAAAGTATTTTTAATGTTAAGATGAAAATTACTTTTCCTAACAGATAGGCAAGATGTAAAAAAATTGCCTGCCCAATTTGTATATAAGAGCAATGTTGTTATCTTCTCCTATTACTCGCGTTTTTGTGAGAAAATAACAAAAAGGAAAACCACTACTCAAGAGAATTACTTCTACATTTCATAATAGTTTCGCTTACCGTCGCTAGATAGCAGCACATAATGTTTTTTGTGTTAACTATGACAGTTTGGGACTTTTCATTTTACAACAATGAAAAAATACATGGAAGTTCGGTTATCTCTCAATAGATGGAGAAAAAATACTTGGAAGTTCAGTTATCTCTCAATAGATGGA
>NW_013669358.1:88539-90129 GCF_000517525.1 Limulus polyphemus
ATAGGACAAGATGTAATCATAACTCGGAAGGTATTGTTTGTAATTAAGCACAAAGCTACACAATGGGCTATCTGTGCTCTACCCACCACGGGTATCGAAACTCGGATTCTATCATTGTAAGTCCGCAGACATACCGCTGTGCCACTGGGGGGCTGATAGGACAAGATGTAATCATAACTCGGAAGGTATTGTTTGTAATTAAGCACAAAGCTACACAATGGGCTATCTGTGCTCTACCCACCACGGGTATCGAAACTCGGATTCTATCATTGTAAGTCCGCAGACATACCACTGTGCCACTGAGGGGCAGCTCGGAAGGAACTTTTTACAAAACACACTTGATGGAAATATTAACATCCTTCAAAGATGCATTGGTTAACACATCTTTCTTGCTGTATAACAACTGACATCTAAAGAATTTGATACACATTTAACAAATGTATCCCAATTTCTGTATAGTACAATATATAGTAAAACGTTTTAACCATCGGCGCATGCGTAAATGATCTAATTAGTGGTATCATCATAAGAACGCCAAGTACTACAATGGCGTTCTTATGATGATAACGCCAAGTACTACAATGGTACCAAATTCCACGCTTTATGTCATATAAAACAATATATACAATATAAGACCTTTTATTCTGTCTAATTGATACAAGAAAAATTGTGAACCAGCCCACTAATGTGCAAATGCTCCAGAATTGAGACGCCTCCACATTTGAATTATTCAGTATACCAATAACTACTCTTGTTCCAAGTTTGGTGCTTTTACCATAAAACTCGCAATGTTTTGGCTATGCTCCTCCACTTGATACAGTCGTTCATATAATATTGTACACGTACATAATATTGTTGCATAATAACGTTACCGTATTGCACATTAGTTTAATAAGAAATGTGTCTTGGAAAAAAATATTAAAATTTTAAATTATTGGAACTTTCTGCTTAAACAGCCAACAGTGGCATAACTGTAGAGATAGGGACATTAACCCTTAATGGATAAGAAAGAGCATACGTCATATATGTTGAAATAACGGATGGGTTTTACCAACTGTGATATAAATACAACCCGATACTTAAAAATGTCTACTCTCTTAAACAGAATACTTTTCTTTCGTACTTAAATCTTACCTCCTAACAGTTCCCATTTATAGATCTGCTTTACGTTTCACAATAATTATTTTCGAAACCTAAAATTGTATACACGTGAAGCAGAAAATAGGGGGTGTGGCAGCATCTCCTGACATGAATTGCAATAATGACTATCGAGTACACGGCCTCCATTATATACCCAGTTACAGGTTCGTTAAACTTCAATGGCCTTCAGATCACCACTGTAAAAAGTGTTCCAGTGTCACTGAAGAAAATCTGTACTGAAATCTTATTTATTCACTATGTTATTCAGCATAAAATCCATTTGATCAGTAAAAACGACTTGAAGACATTCAGTTAGTAAAACCGGACTTCCGGTTAAAATTAACTTAAATGTCTCTAAAAGTCCTTTTTTTTTATAATTTAATTTATATTGCATGGACTTAAATAACCTCAAAAAATAATCTTCAAACTATTTTGAAGTAGTTTTTTTTA
>NW_013669358.1:90919-92771 GCF_000517525.1 Limulus polyphemus
CCATTTGTTTTTTTTTTTAAGCAGTTTGCGGGAAAACTACATTAGATGGTTTCTTAAAGCCGAGGCCCGGCATAGCCAGGTGGTTAGGGCGCTCGACTCGCAATCTGAGGGTCGCAGATTCGAATCCCCATCCCACCAAACATGCTCGTCTTTTCAGCCGTGGGGCGTTATAATGTGACGGTCAATCCCACTATTCGTTGGTTAAAGAGTTGGCGGTGGGTGGTGATGACTAGCTGCCTTCCCTCTAGTCTTACACTGCTAAATTAGGGACGGCTAGCGCAGATAGCACTCGTGTAACTTTGCACGAAGTTCAAAACAAACAAACCTAGAGCCGAATAACATTCGAATGTATTGAGAATATGTAAAATGACTAGAACACTAAATTTCGCTTTTGAATATAAGCACACTTCGTCGCCATGTAAGATGTTTCAACGAAAGTATTGTTTAAGACGTTACCAAATTCGGACATAGAAATGCGCTTTTTTTCGTTTCCGGACTTTATGCGTATGATATGATGTCCTTGGAAAACTGAAATCACGTGAATCGTGTACTCAGTCCACGACACAACCAAATATTGAAGACTTACAAATTCTCCTAAAGGTCCCGTTTGCAGTAGGCTAACACTGAAGTAGCTGATGACAGAATGCATAATTTTAATCACGATAGAAAATTTATTTAAAGGAAGGAATTGAGAAAAATATTTTCGAAAGTTCAAGGACAGAAGCATTCCGTCAGTTATTTTCTATAACATGGTAGTAACGAAGGCATGTGTCGTAACTGAACATGTTGCTGACAGATTAAGTGTGTGTGTGTACTAGATAAAAAACAAAACCTAATTTTAAAAAAAATGTGGTCCTGCCGAGATAATACATACGATAAGACTAAAAACTGCATTTCACAGTTTCATAAATGTACGTGTAAGGACCGCTGACTCAACGATTAGCTCGAGGGCTTAAAACGCTAAAAATTAACTTTCATTATAACTTAATGATGTCATAGATCAATAATCTAAATCTTGAAATTGGAAAAAAAAAGTATTTTATTGTTTAAGCTAAACTTAATTTGGATCGTTCTTGCTTTTCCTTTGGATCGTCATGGCCAGGTTACCTTCTTCATCCTCATTTTTGGCGAATCCATATTGATTTTGTAGCACTACTGTTCGTGTCCGAAATCTCTATATAGGTAAAATTGACAGTAAACCTAGGATTACAAAGAAAGTAAAGTGTTTTCATATTTATTATGCTGAAAACTTCAAAACCAAATAAAAGCTAACTTAAAAAATTAAGAAACAACGTTAATTCCGTTGTATAGATGTAGGAACAGCTTAGTCAGAACGTTAAGTGTTTAAAACATATTAATAATTTTAGTAATAAAATATTTTAAGAAATTAGTAAAAGGTTTTCCACATTTGACCACGTTAACCAAGTTGTTTAACTTGAAACATTATAAGTTATTATATGAGTGTTTATAAAGAAAGTGAGAATCACGTGAAGCTCAAAATGTGTCTAATCATTACTGTATAAGTAATGGTTTGCAAACATTGAGTCTTATTGTTATACAATTTTACTTTGGAAATGTTCCTTGGAGTCTTTTGCTCCATTTTTTCTGGTGTTGTTCGTGAATAAGTAAATATTTATTTCATCACTATAACTTTAAGGCCTTTTGCTACAGTATATATATTTGTGTGTGTGTGTATATATATATATATACACAAACACACTATGTGGAAAGTATTCCTTAACAAGAAGTCAAAAGTAAGGCAAACCAATCATAATTATTGTATTTAACACTGGATATATCCCTTAATTACACAAAAAAAAAGTGGATGTTTTGGGATATGTGACTAGAAACG
>NW_013669358.1:93316-95523 GCF_000517525.1 Limulus polyphemus
AAAGTAAGGCAAACCAATCATAATTATTGTATTTAACACTGGATATATCCCTTAATTACACAAAAAAAAGTGGATGTTTTGGGATATGTGACTAGAAACGGTTAAACACTTTTTTTATAGTAGTTGTCTTGCATTTCGCAATATACGAGTTACACAGATTTAAGTGTTCTCTACACAAAGTTAGAGAGGGTAAAAGATGAGGAACTTTGCTGAGTGTCCATGCCACCTTATCAGTGCTGTAGTCAGTGATGGTCCCTGTGGTCAGCCAAGTTTGCGTGTGATATGTTCTTACAGAAATATTCTGTACTGTTCTCCATACCAAGCGCTCTAAGTAAATCACCATAATTCGCTATCAGGACTGTCATACAGCAAGATGATTCTTCAGCAAAACTACACCCATTAGCTACTATTGTTGTTGTCATTGTTTCTTCTTCGTTGGATGAACTTCTGCTGCTTTTTCTTCATTCAGATTTACCTCCGTGGACGTGGCTTTTCCCTTTTTTGCGAGCTAGCGTTTCAACAATTGATGTTCCATGGTGATCACATCTTCATCTACTGCTCTTGTAACGGATGGATCATCTTGTGGCCTTACACTTAGAAGTTAGTTTTGAAACTACGTGTCTTCTGACTTTTAGTTTTTAAAATACGTTTCTTATCCAAAAAACTGTTCTCAGCATTGCTTTCTGTACAGGGAACGACAAACCAAACTAATCTATGCAGAAGTCCACTAATTTGTTTCAAGCCCATGTGAAAAATGTTTAATGGAGAAGGCCAGTTATGCTTTGTTTCAAGCCCATCTGAACAATTTTTAATGGAATGCTTACTGCTGTAAATGCTTTTTATTTTTGTTGTGAAAAGAAGCAGGAAAGAAAATCATCAACAGATGATTGTACATATAAACTTTCATGAACTACAGGAAAAATAAATACACGGCCTACAACGCATTCCTGGATTGTACCAGAGTTTTACATATTACCGTTTTTCAAAGGATGAGGGTTTAAGTTAATTTAAATATCACACTCGGTGTTGGAACAGTTATGAATGGCTGTACAGTCTGAAAGTCTTTATCGAAAACCCTGCTGACATTACGAGTAACGTCAATGTTAGAAGAAAAAATGTGAAAGTTAGTGTCAGATTTCTTACTTACAATAGACGTAACCAGTTGAGAAAAACAACACATAAATGTGGATCAGCTATTATTTTTTTCCTAATACATATAGCGTTAACGTACATAAAAGCTACAGTATAAAAGCTTGTTGGTTTGTTTTCATTTCGAATCATCACTTTGTACCAGTATATTTTTTTAGAACTAAAGCATTTTAATTTCACTCTTACGTTCAAAGGTCGTACTGTAGCTGTAAAGCCACCCACGTAGGCAAGACTTTTTTCCCATTTACAAATACGCGCCTTGGGACATATGGGAGTTTCTAACAGAACTCGAATTAAACTCCACCTAACACTGCTTCATATCCTCACAACGAAATGTCATCACACCCCCATTTTTTTTAGAAATATTTTGAATTGTAACGTTTGGAGGTGATGATCATGAACTGTTGATAAAAGAAGTCTACATTGTATGAATGAAAATCCAAGAAATTCTAACTCGTTCTCCCTTGTATTACTCAAATCGAATAGCTTTCTCTCTCTCTCTTTCTTCTTTGAAATTGAATGCTTTATATTTTCTCAACAATAGTCGTTGTATATTTGTATTAGTAATTATACTAAAAATTGCCCAATTCGTTATTTTCATAGATTCGGAGAAGATGTAATACGTGTTATTCCGAAACGTTTGTTTGTTTTTGAATTTCGCGCAAATCTACACGAGGGCTATCTGCGCTAGCCGTCCCTAATTTAGCAGTGTAAGACTAGAGGGAAGGCAGCTAGTCATCACCACCCACCACCAATTATTGGGCTACTCTTTTACCAACGAACAGTGGGATTGACCGTAACATTATAACGCCCCCACGGCTGAAATGGCGAGCATATTTGGTGTGACGGGGATTCGAACCCGCGACCCTCAGGTTGCGAGTCGAGCGCCCTAACCACCTGGACATGCTGGGCCGAAAGTGAAACATGGTAGTTTTAATAAGATCCGGAAGTTTGTTTGTTTGTTATGGATTTCGCGCAAAGCTACACGAGGGCTATCTGCGCTAGCCGTCCCTAATTTAGCAGTGTAAGACTAGGAGGGAAGGCAGCTAGTCATCACC
>NW_013669358.1:96508-111812 GCF_000517525.1 Limulus polyphemus
AGGACGCATGTACGATCAAGCTGCTGGCTTGTGATTATTACACATGCACTGGATGTCATTTGGGGATCATTCCACTTGTCTCCGTTTTAACTGCTTGATGTTAAGCCATATTGTGTGCGATATGGTGTTGACATTTTTTTATTATCACCGTATTTGGATTGATTTTTGAGTATAATTGACTCCTAAAGTGAGCGAGATGAATTTTTATTACAAAAATTGTAAAGATTATTATCATTTTACTTGTATTTACTATAATTGTGATTTTGTGACTTGTTTGTATTCACGACGAAAAGGTATCTTCAGACAATTTACAGGTTTCGCAATAATAAATATTCAACGAAATAAGAACGTCTTCTGTGAATGATAACTTACAATAAATATCGTTTTAAAATACTCCAACTCCCATATTGATCAACACTTGTTTTAACGAGCCGTCATTGAGTTTTAGCACAAATATTACATTCAACGTGCATAAATATACGAGTAATAATTGGCAATTATCCAAAGTTGCTAGAAATTTTGGCCATTTTTTTGTACGCATAATTAACACATAAAACACCTTATTCACAAAGATTGTTTTTATTTTCGTGTTGATATTTTTTTTTTCGATGACCATTGTGGATAGTAGATGGTTTATTGTGACTTTTTTGCGTAACCTCCATAATAACCAACTATGTCTATGGCAAGTGATTGATGGATGTTATCCTGTTATGAAGTTTGTTACACCACAAGAACACTTTCAGTGACCAGTGCTTTATCAATGGACCTTTAACAGATTCTGTTTGATCAACAATGATTCATTCTATTATTATTTGTGACGAAATATGTTTATAATGGATAAAGTGTACATATCCTTATAGTTGATAATTTGTATATAATACTTACTCTGTATATACTGTATGTAAAGTCTTTTGCAACTCACAAAAGTTGGGCTCGTTTTGTCTACTGTTGTATATACGTGTGTACTGAAGAATATTTTCAATTTACAGCAACTTGTTCGTGTAGGTGGATTAGTTATGTATGGTATGCGAATGTTACCCCTCGGGTTAAAAGGTTTTTACTTTTCCTGGTATGTCATGGACGTAAGCCTAAATGTTTGCTAATTATTACATGGCAAAAGAAATAGGTCCTGATGTGGTAAGATCCTTATTTGAAATTATTAAGTTATCAGTAAATGAATCTTCAAGTTGTTGTAATGGTTAGTTGCCTATACAATGGGTGAAAAAAATTAACTCCTTTTCCCTTCAACTCAATATACATCCGTATACATGCAGAGTTGTGAAGTATATAAAATACTGCAGAATTGTGAAGTCACGTGTCAACCTTGATCTAAGGAGAAAACTTTGGCTCAATAACGTTTATTTTTAATGCAAAATAAAGTTGTTTTGTTTGTTTAATAGTTATAAAGTAAAGTTTGTAAAAGTTATCCTTGACCTCAGGAGTAAAGTTCAAGGTATTAATCTTCAAATATATACTTTAAACATTGCAGCGACTAAAGTGAGGTTTTAGTATACCCAAGAGTAGAGTATGGTGTATACTTCACATCTCTGCAGTATGATTTATACTTCACAACTCTGCAGTATGGTTTATATTTCACAATTCTTTGGTATGGTTTATACTTCACAGTGTTGCAGTATTGTTTTTACTTCTCAACTCTGCATTATGGCTTATGCTTCACAATTCTGCAGTATTGTTTTTACTTCTCAACTCTGCATTATGGCTTATACTTCACAATTCTGCAGTATTGTTTTTACTTCTCAACTCTGCATTATGGCTTATCGCGATGTGTTTCCAATTATTGATCATTTAATAAATGTATATATATATATGAGTTTTTTGTTGTTGTTGTTTTTGGAGCAACTCACAAATTACTGGCCAACAACTTATATTTTTTTGCTAACTACTGTAGCATCTCTGACGTCACTTTCGATTTTTTACTTGCGCCCGATATAAATATTTAAAATATAGTTACTATATTTAATGGAGGAAAGTAATTGATTTCGGGAACTGAAAAGGTCTGTAAACATTTATGTTAGTTTTCTACAAACAACCTTTCAAACTTATACCATGCAAGCCCAAGACCCGGGCATGAGCTATAGAAGTCAGCGTGCTGAGATGCTGCTCAGAAGAGAAAGGTTCGTGTTGCTATGTCGCTGACCACACTCCAAACTTTCGGCTGCGAGTGCGTTACAAGAGGGACAGTCAAATCAATTCTTTGGTTCAGAAGTGAGCAAAAACCTTGTGGTAGCGGATGCTGCTGACTGGCTGCCTTATCTGGTCAGCAGTTCAAAATAAGGAGACACTCTCGGGGTCTCAAATATGGCTTTTTAGCCCCATAGGGCACATAAGGGGTCTTTGTTGTCGATAATACTAATACCACATAAATAGCGATCTTTTTATTCAATCTGAAACGAGAATATATGGCCACGAAATTGTTATAAAACGATACTTATGTGTTACTCGAGTAAAATAATTGACATTAAGACTAGCGCAGATAGCCCTGGTGTAGCTTTGCGCGAAATTCCAAAACAAACAAACAGACATTAAGACAAATATCTGAAAATACCTAGAAATTGTATTTATGAAAATAGTTTCGTGTTTTATTTATTTATAGTTTATATATAGCAGTTATTTCTGCAATTGTAAACAAAGCCTTCAACTGATCTTACTTTTATTCGTAAATTCGGTGTATTTTCATCTACTTATATATTTTCAGTCTACTACTACTTAAAGATTAAATTACAAGTCTCTTTCTGTCAAAATATAAAAAAAATACAATATACAATCAACAGAGAACTGTGTAAACAGGCTAAAGTTGAATGCTGTTTAACGGTGTCCCCCGATAGTTTAGCAGGAAGCTTGAGAGCTTATAACGCTTTAATTCGGAGTCCGAAATTATAAGCTGTTGACATTAGAAATACCTTAAAAATTAATTTGTAATCTGCAGAAAACTGCGTAAGCACGCTAAAATTAGGTGTTGCTTAATTAATAGATGTCACCCGTGGTTGACTTAAAAATTAATTTGTAATCAGCAGAAAACTGCGTAAGCACGCTAAAATTAGGTGTTGCTTAATTAATAGATGTCACCCGTGGTTGACTTAAAAAATAACTTGTAAGCAGCAGAAAACTGCGTAAGCACGCTAAAATTAGGTGTTGCTTAATTAACAGATGTCACCCGTGGTTGAATGGTAAATCGCAATGTTTATAATGCTAGAATAAGGGTTTGAGCCATGCAGCGGACAAATCGTAGATAGTACATTTTTCAATTTTGCTCTAAAGAAAACAATTACTTAACAACAAAGAGAGATATAATAAATGTGTGACATTTTATTTGCGATGTGGGGAAAGCGATACTTGAAACGTACACAACCTCCTCATATTGTCCTCACTGCGTTAAGTTTACAGGCTTATAATACTAAAATCAGGGGTTCGAATCCCTGTTGTGGATAGTGTAGTTTGGGGCTAAAACAAATCATCATCGTTTCCTTGTTCTTCTTTTCTGCACGAAAACGAAAAGCGTAAAGTATCGTTATCCAAAATAATAAAATTTTTCTCTATAGAAGTGAAAACTCAGACTAAGCGGAGAATATTGGTAGCTTATATAATATATATATATATATATACGATATCACCGAAAATTGATCACTTATGCGAACGGTATGTAGCAACTCTTTGCGAAGCAAAATATTTATACACTCAAATCAGATAGATGTGTTTAGATTGGGGATTTAAATTTTCCAAGATGTTGCTATTTCTTTTTCAATGTCATTAGAAAAACCAAAGAAATTTGGATTAACTTATGACACCAGCCCACCATACTCATTGACACCTGCAACAAGTCGTACCCCAGTCATGGAAGGAAAAATCTTGTAACAGGTGAGAATCCATGAACAAAAGTCAGTGGAAAAGTCATCCACATACCTCAGATAACATTATGCAACATTAACGCTAGAACAATTTTTATAGTAGAGGTACTTAACACGAATTATACTTTTATTCTAACACCATCAACAGGTTCGCAACCCTCTCGAATTCCCGCCGTGAAATAATGTTTATACATATATATAGGTGCTAAACATCTCGCCCTTGCGGTGACATCTCACATCCGCTGTATTAATTCACTGCTTTAGCATATGCAAATAGTTTTCATAAAATAAATAAATATATAACCATGTCATGCACGTACGTGGGGGATGGGGGAGTTGGCCGAACCCCCTATTTTTGTGATGTAAAAAAACATTCTTATATAGTTATAGCGCAGATGCTTATGGTATCTAACATTTTCTACATAGTCTACATTCTTTTGATGAAGCATTAGCATTTTTGGCTTGAAATAGTCGCATGCAATGGCTTCTCTTAACACTTTGTAATTGGAAGTCCGAAGCCGTATTGCTCCTGTCAAGTTTTATAATCCGGGTTTTTTTACAGTAGATGTCTGTGACTTGTTGGCGATAAATTTCAACAATAAACAAACAGCAACATGGTCCACTTGTTTTAAAATAATATATTAATACAAGTCAAACGTATATACAAATGCTTATTGATTTTTCATTGGATGTTTGTGGATTTTACCGGAACAGCCATGCAACTGTTTAAGGTACATTTCTTGCAAAATTGCTTCCAGATTTAATCTCAGAGCGCCTATTTTTTAAAAAATGGTCAGACCCACGTAGCATTAGCCTGCTTTGCATGCTGATTGTGCTTCGCACAATATATGCTGGCTTTTGATCTCACAAATTAGAATTCCCCTTTGAAAAATTCTACGTACGGGACTGTTTATGTGTGTACGATTGTTTTTATGTTTGGAAAAGGTAGTTCGTAAAACTAATATGAACATTATTAGCACATTAAACAAACATTACTATCTATAAATGACAGAATATTAAGCCTATAGATTCCAAATTATTATTTCTGCTATACATATGCTGTAATATGTTTACTTGTTACTTAAACTTGGACGATCTATTTTCTTAAATAGTGAAATATAGACTGAACTGGCGAAGATAATATCAGAACCTTCATGCGCGTATACAGAGGGGGGATGCACCATTAAATTAAATCCTTATATATGTATAAAACATACTTACAAAGTGTAAAAACAGTCACACGTACCATCAAAATCGCCATTTTCAATAAAAATTACAAAATTACTACGAAGGGGCATGCCCCTGACTCCCCACTATGCCCTGTTATAGGTTTCTTACTGAGACCCCGATCTTTAATTAAAAGAAAAAATATAAACTTTTTCTGAAATTTAGATATTAATTTCTCGCAAAGTTTAAAGCCCGAACGTGAGCTAGTCGTTAGCATACGGGACTGGGGATCCGAGTGTCTCAGATTCGAGACCGCGGTGTTACTAAACACGCTTGCACTGTCAGCTGTGGGCTCATTATAAGAGTGACAGTCAATCTCGCTACTCGGTTAGGAAAAAAAAAGCACTTCAGTCTTCGGGTACTACCCTATCAACTTGTTCCTTCCCTCAGGGTCCCCAGCTGATGTGAAACTATATAGCACATCTTGGAGTTACTTGCACACGTGAATAACACATGACAAAGTTTTGTTTGCATATGTGTGAAGAAAATCAGGTTTTGTATTTAAACATTGTTACTATGGTGATGTGCAATAATAAGCTTAGGTGCAATTGCCCCGGCTCCCCTGTATGAAAAGGGGGCCTTGCTCAAACTGTAGTTAATAAATAGTATTGAATCGTATTTGACTCATTTATAAAGTTCAGTTCTAAAGGTCCCGAGATAACTTGTTCCGGATTTGACTTATTTATGAAGTTCAGTTCTAAGGACCCCTACATAACTTGTTCCGGATTTGACTTATTTATGAAGTTCAGTTCTAAGGGCCCCTACATAATTTGCTCCGGGTTTGACTTATTTATAAAGTTCAGTTCTAAAGGCCTCGACATAACTTGTTCCGGATTTGACTTATTTATGAAGTTCAGTTCTAATGGGCCCCTACATAATTTACTCCGGGTTTGACTTATTTATGAAGTTCAGTTCTAAGGGCCCCTACATAATTTCCTCCGGGTTTGACTTATTTATGAAGTTCAGTACTATGGGTCCCTACATAATTTACTCCGGACTTGTTTGTTATGGATTTCGCGTAAAGCTACACGAGGGCTATCTGCGCTAGCCGTCCCTAATTTTGCAGTATAAATCACCTAGTCATCACCACCCACCGACAACTCTTGGGCTACTCTTTTACCAACGAATAGTGAGATTGACCGTCACATTATAACGCCCCCACGGTTAAAAGGGCGAGCATGTTTGGTGTGACGAGGTTTCGAACCCGCAACCCGCATATTGTGAGTCGAGCGTCCTAACCACCTGGCCATGCCGGGCCATTACTCCAGACTCCTAAGTTCTTAATACGACCCTTAATAAGATGTGTTATTTGTGTAGGAACAACGTCTATAAATGTTCTTCATTTGCATGCTAACTCCAAACCTTTGAATATATAAATTTAACGTACACTAAATATCGATCCGAGTAATACTATCAAGATTGGGGCTACATTTCCAAAAGAGCACAATGAGTATAATTTCTTCATTTCCTGTAATAAATTATTAGACAGAACGTATAAGTGCGCCATCCACGAGGTTTCTTCAAAATCGAGCTACTACTTCAAGAATTCTCATGATGTATATATTTGGGACAATAACTTTATAAAATAACTAGTATAAAAGCCTGTCAAAAACAACGGTAAACCAAAGCCTACCGAATTTGAATCCTCCAATATACATTTACAACTTTGCCACTCGTAAACAGATCTAAGAATAATAAAGGGCCTTCTAGCTTCTGGAAACCAAAGTCTATCATGAACAATATTTACTTTACCTAAAGAGTGTCTCAGCATCGATCCTTGTTCCAGCATTCATTGATCACGGTTATTTTCTAATCACATCAATTGTATTATTGCAATAGTTTCTTAAAACCACATTCCTTGTAAATACTCGATCATTGTTCAAAACATTTTCTTCGTAACAAACGACAAATTAATTTCATTTGGTGCTAAATGAATCCTTGGTATATAAACTCCCTCCTTGACAGACTTTGATATAGCAGAAAAAATGTAGAAATTTAAGAGCTGTTTACGGCTATGTTAGTGATTGAATTAAACTAGAATGAAAACGGGGCAAACAAAAGAGGAAGTATTATAGGATAAAAAAAAATGGAATTCGACTCATATAACTCACGAAATTCGGAGAAATCGAGCGTGACCGACTGACTGACCGACCGACACTTGGCTTTTATGATTATGATGACCTCTTTATATCTTGTACGCATTAGCATGATTACATAGGGCTATTGGTTTCTATGACTTGATTTAAATAGTCTGGTTCAAAACACGTGAGATATACCTAAGACTTATTAAGTGTTACATAGAACAAGAATCTAAAATACTTTGCTTTGAAAATAACTACACACGTTAAAAAATAATGCCACTGTGATACTCTCGAAACTGATGAACCAACAGGTAATTTAAAAAGTGCTATAATAACACGAGAAAGTTTCTCGGAGTAAAAACTATGGATGTTGTAAAACAACAACAAGAATACAGTCTTACTTATCATAAAACTTAACAAACTGTATCACAGTTCTTTGTATCAGTTAACTCATTGTGGACACAGTTCTCAATAAATTCTGGCCTGGCCAACTTGTATTATTTAACAAGCTATGTTGTTTAACAAACTGTATCACAGTTCTTTGTATCAGTTAATTCATTGTGGACACAGTTCTCAATAAATTCTGGACTGGCCAACCTGTACTATTTAACAAGCTGTATTGTTTAACAAACTGTATCACAGTTCTTTGTATCAGTTAACTCATTGTGGACACAGTTCTCAATAAATTGTGGACTGGCCATCTTGTATTGTTTAACATATGCAGGTAAAGGAAAGGAGATGCTGGAACTGAGGATACTTCACTTTATTAGAAACATGGGAATTTTATCTGATTAAACTGATACAAGATGGAGATAAACCCTACTGTTAACAATTAGTCTAGACTAGATTAATGCAAGTTAGTTAAATACATTCTAGTTACAATGGCACTAACTACAGAAAAATGCCGAGTACATTATATTAAAACGGTTTTGGAGCTTCACCACATCGTTATGGTCAATATTTCCTCGTCTAATCAAACTATGTTTGACAACAGTGTATCTTGAGAAAAACCCTGCAGTGTAGTTTCCATTGCAAAAGGCTCCATGTTAATTCTGTTATGTTCAGATAACCGCATACTTCCCATTAGCCATCTAGTGTACGAGTATAATGGTTTCCCACTGCCTGTTTCACCAGTCTGATTTTTACAGAAATTCTCAGATATTGCATCTAGCACATCTTCTATGGAATAGCATGAATACACATTTTATTCTCTACGTGCTTGAGGTATGAACAGTTGAATGGATATGTCGTGGAAGCAACTTATGCACACATGACTTGTGCCATTTTTACAGATGAAGATCCTTCTTGTTTATTTTGTTTATTGTTGCCCGGGGCAAGTGTATGGCTTTTGCCACTGGTCTTTGTGCTCGTGAATTCTCACTTCTTACGAAATACTGCACTTTGCTTATCACGTCTGAGGTATGACATATCGCAGAATTTTTTTCTGGATGGTATTAGTGTACCTGTCTTGTTAATTCTAAATTCCTGTTCAAGGTACATCTTTGTGATCCGACTGTATAAATATCTTGCATCGGAAACGACTGTTACATATTCTTCCCAAAAGGGGAAGAATATGTAATATAATAGAATACCAAACAATAGCAAAATATAATTCTGATACATACCATTTTGTCACGACTTTATTTCTGCTGTAGTTATCATGTGACTTGCTGAATAGAAAAACACCTTTGAAAGTTTTATCTAGAGATGTCGCAAACCAAACACATTCCCAAAATAATTATGAAAGTTTCAAGAACCTAGTCGTTTCCAAGTACTGCACTGTCACTCTTCCTTATCTCTGATTCGTCATAGTACAACATCAATTTTAACTTTAAAACCAAAACTTTGAAGTTCGAATTATTTTGCTATATGTTTACATAATTCAGTGCTCAAACTCTAATGCCATTGATCACATCAGTATGGTCACATGCTAAAAACAAACACTTAACACAGATATTTTTAATTATCTAAAACAAAAAGGTTCTAGCAGTCCAGAATTTAAAATAAAATGTTAGCATTTAAAATAACCACACAACAGAAAGAACTCGAAATATAAAATAACTTGAATTTAACAAAAATGAGCTAAATCTAGAATCAGACTGAATATGATTAGTGATAAAAACAAAATTAAATAAAAATTGAAAAAAATACATAAAAACTAAAGAATTGAAATAAAATAACCATGCAATGATCCGTTTGCACAGTTTTACAAATTTGACAGAAGCCAGCCATTACAAAAAATTATACATACCACTCTTTTCTTTTTACTAATAAATACCATTGTATTTCACACAGTGTATGCTACTACAACTTTTACTGCCATTTTATTCTTTCTGTTCCAGCAGCTGGTTTGATGTGACCACCTTCAAGTTTGCCACCAAAGACACAGTCTTTGTCAAGTACGAGATATCCTTGACACCCTTGTGGTGGTGCGTGACTCGCCTATGGGAGATCCTTGTTGATGTGGATCTCCTTGTAATCCATAGGTGACATACCAGGATGTACCTTCATATGTAGCCATTACAGATTGTCTGCATATGTGGCCAAATCCTCATTGCCTTCTCACTTTCACGACTTGAACTTGTCCTTGTGAATTAGTCAGTTCTTCACTGGGTTAAAACACTGACGTAACTCAGCAACGATTCTGTCCCATTTGCCAACGTGTTCTTCTATCAAGTACTGTATAACATACATTAAACTGACTGTCACTGCATCCGGCCATTCCAAGTAATTACATGCTTGAAATGCTTGAGTAAAATTTCCAGGTCGTACTTGCAATATTTTATTTTATTCCAGGTTTATCTTCTAGCTGACTCTATATTTTGTATGCAAGGTCAGAACTCTATGTCCAGCATCTCCACCACTAAGTGGTTCAGACACTGGCAAGCACTTGTGACATGCTATTGCTATCTCCTATGTACAACCTGCGAACTTATGTGTTTATATTAAGACAGAATATGCAGCACAAAATGCGCAGTTCAACATAATGTATAATTGTATACTTCATCCTCAAGTCTTACTTGACCATCAGTATGTGAACATTTCTTGATAGAATCATTAAACCAGCTTGCCAGCCTGAAAGGCTTCTGGATATCACAAAAGTTCCCAGTCTTAGTGAGATAGATGCTTTATCATATTGTAGTGGTATAAATCCTCCTATTGAATTATATCCTCCAGAAGTATCTCCAGCTATTTCTTGGTCTATGGTGACTCCAATGAGCATTGCTGCTTGGCATTACTAGTTACTGACCACTTTAGTGTTCTGTATAGACTATTCCACTCAGCCTTAGGATGCCAGATGCCTCATCACCACGATGGCCTGATCCCACAACCATTTGTTTCCTTTAGGGTGAAGGTAAGTAATGATGATCAAATAGTTTCTGCAGCTTTGGAAGGCCTCTGCTGCAAGTGAACTCCTGGTCTTGAGGCCAAATTGAGAATGGAGATGGCTTTCATTTTTTGGCAGGGAAACGCCCTGATCTAGGAAATGACTTTCCTTACACCTACCATCATTCTCTGATTTCAATCTCACCTCGCGTGCAGCTTCTTCGCCACAACTTTGTTGCAATCTTAGGATAGTTTTTTTCCATGATCGCACTTAAAAAACTCATCAGTATATCAAAAGTGCAACTAGAAAACAGAGAAGAATATTCAACTTAAAACTGAGCAGAAACAAAACGTTGGTAACGGTAATAAAATGTTAACTTTATAACTTAGTCTGGGGTATTATTAGGAGAAGCGTATGACCACAAAAGAAGTGAAAAGAGTACTAAAGACAGGGGAATGATAGGTAAAGTTTTGCAGTAGAAATAAGACAAACGCAATCAGAAATAAGAAGACTAGACACAGTTGTTGAACAAAATAACAGTAACACTAACTTTATTTAATACAAAATGTTAACAGATATATCAAAATGTTTTACATCAGATACTTCACAATGAATACAGCTTTTGAGAACTTGTAGATTGATTGTTTTTACCGTAATTCAGATACAAAGAAACAGCTGCTGGACATTAGACAACGTCAGTCTACCAGACACACAGGAGTCCCATCTTTTAAAAATGTCTTAAGCTAATTCAGCAACTATTTTTAACTATTCATAATCCGTAGATGCATAGTTCAGTCTCGGTAATCATTTTAGAGAAGCCAAGTCGTCTTACCTGTTCCATTCATATCAATAGATCAAGTCATACATGTGCACGTGCTAAAGTTACATCAGATGTCTGCAAAGAGAGAATTATACGGATATGCAGACAGACCCCTGCTGTGTGAAACCCAGTTTAGTGACCACATTAATACACGTGAAAGTTGACTATTTACTGTTCACAAGGAAGCAGCTAAACGCAGAAGAACATATTGAGTCATGTTACATAAACGTGTCGTAAATAAGACACATGCATCTATTTGGTTACAAAATGTTTGAGAACATAATAATTTCCAATTATTGCATGCCATTTGTCACGAAATATAATGAGAAGACTGTTGAGTGTTTTTAGTTATTTTTTACGACTTAAATATTATGCAAAGTCGAGAACATTTACAAAACCGATTTGTTATTATTAGAAATCCTGTTGAGTAGAGTATTAAGTGACAGGCGCTGATCCTACATGTGGAGACCGGCTGCCTCGCAGGAGGTAGAAAATAGTTATTCTACTGATCTACTTACAACGCTAGAAACCGGATTTCGATACCCGTGGTGGGCAGAGCACAGATAGCCCTTGTGTAGCTTTGTGCATAATTAAAAACAAACCTTTATTTTCTAACCTTAGTTTCCCTAGTTACGTCATATGGTACTTTGCCATCAATCTCATTCCCTTTGAATAGTTGATATTTTTGCCATACTAATGCAGAGTAGGTCAATATTCCCCGGTAGACTTATACCGGATTTCATATAGAGTCTTCTATTACAAACTTGTTAGTTTCCTCGTTAACCTTTACACCTGCTTGGTCTGACACATCCATCCATCATTGTCTCTGTCATCCATCCTGAGACCACAACTCTGAATTTTATGCAGTATTTCCTGCAATTCAATAGCAAATATTATGTTGGTGGCGCTGTTATTAATTATAGAATGTTAGATCGTGTTTTGACTATTTTTCTCTTGTTCTTTAATAAAAGCAACAATGAAAACCAACAATTTAAAATTTAGAACTTCTTGTCAAATATCATCTATTGAATAAGTAGAGTTCAAAGTTCAAAGTTTCTAGTTCATTTAGTATTTTTCCAACAGTAGTAAATGCGCAACATAAGATCATGCGCAGTCTGTAATTTGTAAAATAAACTAGTTTCTTTGTTACCTTCACAAACACCATTTTAAAGACATACAAACAAATAAAAACCATAGCAACACCCCGACCATCAGAATGACAATCAACTGATGAAGTTTAAAAAAAGCTCTGAATTATTTTTTTATTACGTTTTTTTTTTAAATAACAAGAGAAAATCACAATCCAGGAGTTAATGTTTAATTTGGTTCATCAAGGAGTGAAATAAGTTTTTCTATTTCTTTTTTTAATGCTGTTTATTTGGAATATTCACAATTTACTTACATGTTGTTACATATTTAATATAAAATGTGAACAAAGACTTCAATGTAGGTTTTGTGTCGTCGAGAGCACGTAAAATAGTGCCACAGACACAAAGTACACTTAAAAAGTTTGATGGAAATTGAATATGCAATATTGAAGTGTAGTAATATTTTGAAACATTTTATAATTCATAAAAAATCTAAAAAGTTAAAACATCTGTATGGAGGAAGTTCACCACACATATGTAGTGCGGTTCTCTGCTTAATCTAGTACCCAGTTGACTAAACTTTATTATAATACCTGAACATTATTATTTATTTTTACATGACATTCGAAAAAACACTCACTCATATTCCATCAAAATGTTTTGAATGTTAGTATGAATGCCTTAAGTCTATAATAAAGCAAACTACATTCAGTAGCTTGACCTTCCAAAACTGACACTAAGCTCTTTACCGGGAGAGGAGGGGGTAAGGGTAACACGAACCAAGAGAAAATCTTATGTGCTGATTTTGATCGAAGTCTGTCTTAAGTCTAAAATAAACAAATATATATATACATATTCACTAGTTTACTTTGACACTTAAAATATCTCTACCAGGGGGATAATTCATCTCAAGAGAAACCTTTGTGTCTATCCTGACGGAAATATTTCCAGATATTTAATTAAAGTACATAGATAACAGATAATGTGGTTACAGAAAGACAGATAAGAGATATAAAACACATTATCTCGGTTGACATGGTGATACTTGAGAGGTTTACCGCATTAATAATCGCTGCCATGTTCGAGACAATGTAAGAAAATGGTTCATTTCACTGAAAACTTCCTTTTTATAGAAATCGTTATATTTTAAATAAAAAAACACTGTCAAACTTAATAAGGAAATAAACAACAACAAGCAGAGAGGGCGCTCAGTACAACGTGGACCTTGCCTTGCGTGATATTGATATTTCCCGGCTAATTCCATATAAGATGTAGGCGTGTGTGTGTGTTTTTTCTTTTCAGCTGAGTATGAAAACAATTAAAAAAAAACGAGTCTTTTATAATATAAAATTTGCACAACTTTTGTCACATTTCTTAACATCTTAAAGATGCTCACGGACATATACAGGCATCGGTTAAAACATAACATTGAGCAGGGCAATGAACCCTATCGTGTAGATCATTGAAAACGTTGAATTGTATTTAGACTCTTACGTATGTTGCACTTATATAAAATAAATTATTATTTACTATTTCGTTGTGATATTTTGAAAAAAAAAGAGCAAAATAATTTTAAATTACAACGTATTGACATTAATATTTATAAGTAGTTCATTTGTAATTTCTTCATACTTGCTATCTTTAATTATAATATTCACATTATTACCATTTTATCGTGATAATCACGTACAGTGTTTAAACTCAAAATGTGCCCTCGTTATAGAATGTATGGATAACCAATAACTTAACAGGAAAAAAGTTTACTTAAGATTAAGCGCCGCTCAGTATGCTCCATTCTGAGGGTATACTGTTACTGACCAACCTATTGGGTGGGCAAGGAGCCGGAGTCACAGATAGAAAGTATTGCGAAATTCTTTTCGAAATTAACTAAACAGTTAAATATTTACGAAATTCAGGTGAAACACATTATTTTTCCAACAAAGATAGCCCTTTACGTTAAGCTCGATGTCACACATTCACACACGCATACAGTGTACATTTGAGTGTAAGGTGTCACAATTGTTCACACTGCTGGAGATCTAACATGACATCCCATCTGAGTTCTTTCTTTTAGTCACAAATTGACTCTTGAATAGTTATAAAAGTAAAGACTATTGCGAGGAAGGATTACGTTTTTTGAAAATGTTTTGTATTTAGCATATATTGTAACTAATTTGTATTTATGGAAAAGCTACTAAGGCCTAATTTTAGACTAATTCAGCAGCATCCTATCACTTACCATCTACTCTAAGGGATTTATTTCCATTCTTATAACGCACCACAGCTCCGAAGTCTATAGCTCTACCACAGGGCCAACCAACACCCATATTGTAACAAAGTAATTCTGTATTATTATTATTATTTGAGTATGTAACAACATTTTTATAGCCTTTTTTAAAACGTATAATAATTTAGTTGTATTTATTTCTGTTTTGGACTGTAGTATCTGACCTTTATATAGCTAAGCTGTACCTATAACATGCATTTCTTAATACTAGATCAGGAAATCTTGACATAGAGCAGGGTGTACAGAAATAGTTGTTTTGAGAAGATTATAAAATAAACTCTGCTGTAAGTTGAGTGTCATTTGGGTCTCCTTCACTGATAACGTTCTATCCAACAATTTATAATAATAGAAGTGTCGAGAAACTACACACGATGAAAAGGTGACATTAAAGAAATCTATACAACCAATACGTAGCTAGAAAGCAAAGCAGCCTATCTCTCACAACCGTAAACGTTTAAGTCTACACAGCCAACAAGTAGCTAGAAAGCAAAGCAGCCAATCTCTCACAACTATAAACGTTTAAGTCTACACAGCCAACAAGTAGCTAGAAAGCAAAGCAGCCAATCTCTCACAACTATAAACGTTTAAGTCTACACAGCCAACAAGT
>NW_013669358.1:111957-115301 GCF_000517525.1 Limulus polyphemus
AACGTTTAAGTCTACACAACCAACAAAGAGCTAGAAACAAAGCAGCCTATCTCTCACAACCCTAAACGTTTAAGTCTACACAACCAACAAAGAGCTAGAAACAAAGCAGCCTATCTCTCACAACCGTAAACGTTTAAGTCTACACAACCAACAAGTAGCTAGAAAATAAAGCAGCCTATCTCTCACAACCATAAACGTTTAAGTCTACACAACCAACAAATAGCTAGAAAACAAAGCAGTCTATCTCTCACAACCGTAAACGTTTAACTCTACACAACCAACAAGTAGCTAGAAAACAAAGCAGCCTATCTCTAACAACCATAAACGTTTAAGTCTACACAACCAACAAGTAGCTAGTAAACAAAGCAGCCTATCTCGCACAACCATAAACATTTAACTCTACACAACCAACAAGTAGCTAGAAAACAAAGCAGCCTATCTCTCACAACCATAAACGTTTTAAGGAAACTTATATCTTATACAAAGTTCCTGAGAAGAAACAAACTAAAATTGAACTTCAGTTGAATCATTTCCCTGTGCTTTCGGCTATGATCCCAACGTAATTATTCACGTGTTTGTAAACCTAAGTAAACAAATGAATGTTGAAACATCACAAACAAATTTCTTTCTGGAATATTCCAAGTAACAGCGTGACCAATCATGCCAGCACTGGGTTTTACGAAATGTACTCAGTGTAATAAAGGTAACTTCCGATGATTCTGCTATTATTAAACAGAAGTGAATATCTATAAGAACGACACGTCACATTCTGTTGCTTCGTCGTATTAATACAGGATATTCTGTTTCACATAACAAAAACAAATAATATCAGGACGTCCTGGCCTCTAAACAAGTCACTGACCTCTTGTCTTATTATACTGGTTGTAAGATGGATGAACTTTGCTTACTACCCGATAAACATTATCTCAGGCTGACATCCCCCACAGTTAACGTAAAACTATGGGTTTTAGTAGGTCACAGCTAGTAATGACTCATAACCTTTTTCCTGGTAGTAGTTGCAGGCTTTCTTCCCAACGCCTAACAGCTCCAGCACAGGCCAGTCTCAATAAGACTTTACTTTTCCAATCGAGATATGTTTTCGTATATCCCCAAAAATAATAATTACAACAACTGCAGGAACATATGTTCTGTTTTAATAGCGAAAGTTTACTTAGTGAGATAATGCACTCAGAGCTATAACGTGGTGTTTCATCACAAATAATTAATATGTTCTTTTATTGTTTATTTGTTTGTAATTAAGCACAGAGATACACATTGGGCTATCTGTACTCTGCCGCCCCCAGTGGCACAACGGTATTTCTGCGGACTTACAACGCTAGAATCCGGGTTTCGATACCCGTGGTGGGCAGAGCTCAAACAGTCCATTGTGTAGCTATGTGCTTAATTATAAACAAACAAACAAACTGTACTCTGCCCATCACGGGTATTGAAACCCGGTTTCTTGCGTTATAAGTCCGCAGACATGCCACTGGGGGTATGCTCTTTTAGTAGAAGGACGTCAGTTCTTCTTCACATTTTATAAGTGCAGTTCCAACTCCAGTATATATAAGTGGATCGTAACTTTGTTCATTATTATCAATTACACAAACAGAGATATAAAAAAATTAACCTCTCGTGTAGGATATATTTTCGTTTCACTTTTTATATGATTAATTGTGGTATATATATATATATATACACTTGTAATATGCGAAAATCGATTTCAGCAATTTGGAACTTAATAAAAACTTTCCAGACAGTACTTGCTAACGTTGCGTCAAGGTGTTTATAGATATTAGTAAGTTACAGTCTGTAATCCTTGAAACAAGATGATCAACTCTGTCACGTTTCTATGAAAACCAGTTAGTTAACAATACTAAAGCAGACTTACTGGTTATAAATAAAGACTTACTTAAGATATATTTTATGCTATTAATATCACATTGTCAGCCTCAGGCACATACTTTTAAAAACGGCTGTAATTGACTCTAAAAAATTTCAATTATGTATTTATTGATAATCACATAGATATATGGGCTATATTTGCTCTGCCCACCACGGATATCGAAAGCCGATTTTTAGCGTTATAAGCCCCCAGACTTACCGTTTAGCCACAAGAGGTAGTTGTGTGTTTGTATCCTGCTTTTGCTATCAGAGACTTTTTCTTCAAGCTCCGTAGGTAATTAAACTTATTTCATTTAATAAATATCATAAAATCATTCGTTGAGAGGTGTTCACGTGATTTTATAAATAATAAACTGCGAAATGGTGATGTTGTTATCTGTTGTTGTTTTTCATGATTAAGCTAATTTTCAAACATATAGTTCACGTTAATTTTTATCGTATCTCACTGGTATTTTTGGGAACTTGATAACTGAATTCCAAGCCAAGGAGAATAAACTATGTCACTGAAACTAAAGTTGTTCTTCTTTTTGTGTACGACTGTATCAAGGAATGGTAATGGTAAGAGTGAAAAGTACCATCAAGTTTGTTAAAATGTTTATGGTGCATGTAGAAAATGACACATTTCAACAGGGTCCTACAGAGAATAAACTATGTCACTGAAACTAAAGTTGTTCTTCTTTTTGTGTACGACTGTATCAAGGAATGGTAATTGTAAGAGGGAAAAGTACCATCAAGTTTGTTAAAATGTTTATGGTGCATGTATAAATGACACATTTCAACAGGGTCCTACAGAGTCTCTTTTTCTAAATTATTTAAATGTATTTTTTCAAGAACTTTATCAATCTTTAATAGAGATACAAACGATTCTGCTATTCTCCCAATGTTTATAGATTTTCAGTATATTTTACATGTTCGTTTTATTTCCAAACTTTGCAGCCTGCGGTTGAAAGTGAATAGATTTCTCAATCTTTCATGTGAAAGCATTATTTCACAACATTCTTGCCCCACCAGTGGCACAACGGTATGTCTGCGGACTTACAACGCTAGAATCCGGGTTTCGATACCCGTGGTGGGCAGAGCCCAGATAGCCCATCGTGTAGCTTTGTGCTTAATAACAAACAAACACAACATTCTTATCTTTATCACTTCGATCAACGTGATCCCTTTTAAAGTCTAATTTTTTTGGAAGGCTAAAAAAACAGGAGCGTTATTGTGTTTTTAACTTACAGATCATACTGAACTACATTTTCCTAAAACCACAACTTAAATTAACTTTAAGTTTTACAGTAGTTAGCATTATATACTACAATCAAATTATAGATAAGGATGTTTATTACATACTGTGGAGGTGGTTATGGCGCTCGACTCGCAATCTGCAAACATGCTCGCCCTTTCAGCAGTGGGGGCGTTATAAGTGACGGGCAATCCCACCATTCGTT
>NW_013669359.1:0-2808 GCF_000517525.1 Limulus polyphemus
ATATAAGCAACACGTGGTTCGTATGTGTTCTAAACCAAGTTGTCTATAGTGTTCCCTTATATATAAGCAACACGTGGTTCGTATGTGTTCTAAACCAAGTTGTCTATAGTGTTCCCTTATATATAAGCAACACGTGGTTCGTATGTGTTCTAAACCAAGTTGTCTATAGTGTTCCCTTATGCACATGTAACACGTGGTTCGTATGTGTTCTAAACCAAGTTGTCTATAGTGTTATTTTATGTACATGTAACACGTGGTTCGTATGTGTTCTAAACCAAGTTGTCTATAGTGTTATCTTATGTACAAGTAACACGTGGTTCGTATGTGTTCTAAACCAAGTTGTCTATAGTGTTCCCTTATATATAAGTAACACGTGGTTCGTATGTGTTTTAAACCAAGTTGTCTATAGTGTTTCTTTATATATAAGCAACACGTGGTTCGTATGTGTTCTAAACCAAGTTGTCTACAGTGTTCCCTTATATATAAGCAACACGTGGTTCGTATGTGTTTTAAACCAAGTTGTTTATAGTGTTCCTTTATATATAAGCAACACGTGGTTCGTATGTGTTCTAAACCAAGTTGTCTATAGTGTTCCCTTATATATAAGTAACACGTGGTTCGTATGTGTTTTAAACCAAGTTGTCTGTAGTGTTCCTTTATATATAAGTAACACGTGGTTCGTATGTGTTCTAAACGAAGTTGTTTATAGTGTTCCTTTATATATAAGCAACACGTGGTTCGTATGTGTTCTAAACCAAGTTGTCTATAGTGTTCCTTTATATATAAGCAGAACACACACGAACCACGTGTTGCTTATATATAAAGGAACACTATAGACAACTTGGTTTAGAACACATACGAACCACGTGTTTATAGACAACTTGGTTTGTGTTCCCTTATATATAAGCAACACGTGGTTCGTATGTGTTTTAAACCAAGTTGTCTACAGTGTTCCTTTATATATAAGCAACACGTGGTTCGTATGTGTTTTAAACCAAGTTGTCTATAGTGTTCCTTTATATATAAGCAACACGTGGTTCGTATGTGTTCTAAACCAAGTTGTCTATAGTGTTCCTTTATACATAAGCAACTGTTTCAATGACTATGTATAAAAGATCTGTATCGCCACCTATACTAAAGACCTGGTGTCTATAATGGACACTAAATACTGAGAAAGGTAACTATGACTTCTTTGTTTGTTTGTTTGTTTATAATTAACCACAAACTTACACAATCGGCTATCTGTGCTCTGCCAACCACGGGTATCGAAACCCGGTTTCCAACGTGTTGTAAGTCCACAGACACGCCACTGGGAGGGGGGTCAATTAAGACTAGAATGGATATAATAGTCTCTGTGACAGAGTATTATGTCCTTATCATTGTATGGTTACACTTGCAGTCCTTAGCTATGCGAGAAAGAAGAAAAATGTTTCTCACGAACTGCCACGGTCCGTGGCGATACCAGGCTACCCTCTGATTCACAATATGAAAATCTCTCCTAAACACAATAGAAAATAATTATGTAAAATATTTTAAGATCTATCACTGCCAATAGAGGGACTTCCAACCATAACTTGAATAATTATTTAATGATCTGTAATTATTCGCTTTCTTCTCTTTTCTTGGGTTTTAAATGCATCAGAGAGAGAGTTAGCACTCTATGTAGGGATGGCACGGACGTCCGTGTTAAAGCAATACAAAAGTCATCAGTATTTTCTTCTGTACAGATCACCAGAAGCTAGATATGGTATAGTTAATAACTCTACCTCTGGTGTACTTGTCGCTTTTCAGTTAGCAGAGTCGAAAACCGGTGAATAGCCAAAAATGAGGCTTCTTATTTTCGTTCATCATTACCTTTATTTAACAGGCCTAGTGCCTATTCTAACAGTAACTATAACTTTATCATCATTTGATAGAGCAAAACAGTCTTCACGATCTTTGACAACTTATTTTCATATTATTCCTTAGAAGTTTATAAAACTACGCTAATTACACTCTGTAACCTAGTAACCCACGTATACTAATTACACTCTATAACCTAGTAACCCACGTAACTAATTACACTCTATAACCTAGTAACCAACGTACACTAATTACACTCTATAACCTAGTAACCCACGTATACTAATTACACTCTATAACCTAGTAACCAACGTACACTAATTACACTCTATAACCTAGTAACCCACGTATACTAATTACACTTATAACCTAGTAACCAACGTACATTAATTACACTCTATAACCTAGTAACCCACGTACACTAATTACACTCTATAACCTAGTAACCCACGTACACTAATTACACTCTATAACCTAGTAACCAACGTACACTAATTACACTCTATAACCTAGTAACCAACGTACACTAATTACACTCTATAACCTAGTAACCAACGTACACTAATTACACTCTATAACCTAGTAACCCACATACACTAATTACACTCTATAACCTAGTAACCCACGTATACTGATTATACTCTATAACCTAGTAACCCACGTACACTAATTACACTCTATAACCTAGTAACCCACGTACACTATCTTATAAAATAAGTAAACAAACAAAATATTAGGAAAAACGTTTATCGTTATATAAACAAACTGTGTAGGACTGGCTACAGAACCAATAGGAAACCAAACAAGATAGGGACGTATCACTTGATCCTGCTATTGGTCACTTAGCAGACTAAACCGTCTCGACTTTACATGGAGAATATAATTCCTACATCACTGGCTACCGAACCAATAGGAACCAAACAAGATAGGGACGTATCACTTGATCCTGCTATTGGTCACTTAGCA
>NW_013669359.1:3722-6583 GCF_000517525.1 Limulus polyphemus
AATTCCTACATTACTGGCTTCCCCACTTTGTCTATCGAAAGCTTGGTGTTTGAATAGAATCTCAGTTTCATCATTATACCTTTCATTTAGTTAACTTAACAATACTACTTTTATGGTTCTGTTTGTTTTGCCAGTGAGGACGCTTACTGGCTACGTATGGAATTTACCCTCCGAGTAAAGTACAGACTGCTTAGTGAGCGTAATCCGTTAAAGTTTGGACATATTACAAAACGCTGGAAAACTTTTTGAAAGTTACAGAGAACCACGAGAAAAAAATTATATACAACTATTAATGTTCAAAAACAAAAAGTGAAAATTGAGAGCTGATAACGCTAAAGTGTGGAGTGTAATCCCTGCGGTGGGCACAACACAGATAGCCCATTCTGCAGCTTTGCGCATAATAACAAACAATTTTATACACGTTCCAAAACAACAACCTCCTAGCCTCATCGGTAAGGATGATGGTTTATAACGCTAAAATTCGGATTTTGAAACCTGCGATGGGCAGAGCACAGATAGCCCATTGTGTATCTTTGTACGTAACAACAAACAACAGCAATAACAACTTCATGTGCGTGTGTGTGATTGTAATGATATTATTTTCTGATACTTAACAGCACGTGCTATGTGAACTTGTTGATATATTATATATTTAGAGTCCACAAATATAGATTCATTAGAAAGATCCAAAACTAGCTGTAAGACACGTGGAACTATCTTCAAACATTAAGCTAATCTGACTTAGAAGTTCAATAGAAACCTTGTGAACAGTTCAATGGACAGTGTAAAAACAAATGAGAGTTCGTTATTTCTTGCTGTATCGTTGGTGAGGTGTTACTTTGGCAGGACCCTTCTACGTCTCTTCAGCACGGCGTCGCGTGCTATGTTGGGTTTTCGCGGTTTCAAAACGACAGAAACGTTTTAGAACAATTGTTGTTTCTTGAAGTTTTGTGACAAAATGGAGAGCTTTTATTTCCCTCGGTTTACAGTGTTCTATGTATCGTATCTGCAAATGGAGAGCTTTTATTTCCCTAGGTTTACAGTGTTCTATGTATCATATATGTAAATGGAGAGCTTTTATTTCCCTCGGTTTACAGTGTTCTATGTATCATATCTGCAAATGGAGAGCTTTTATTTCCCTCGGTTTACAGTGTTCTATGTATCATATCTGCAAATGGAGAGCTTTTATTTCCCTCGGTTTAGTGTTCAATGTATCATATCTGCAAATGGAGAGCTGTTATTTCCCTAGGTTTACCGTATTCTGTGTATAATGTCTGCAAATGGGAAGCTTTTATTTCCCTCGGTTTACAGTGTTTTATGTATCATATATGTAAATGGAGAGCGTTTATTTCTCCCGGTTTACAGTGTTCTATGTATCATATCTGCAAATGGAGAGCTTTTATTTCCCTAGGTTTATAGTGTTCTATGTATCATATATGTAAATGGAGAGCTTTTATTTCTCCCGGTTTACAGTGTTCTATGTATCATATCTGCAAATGGAGAGCTTTTATTTCCCCCGGTTTACAGTATTCTATGTATCATATATGTAAATGGAGAGCGTTTATTTCCCCCGGTTTACAGTATTCTATGTATCATATCTGCAAATGGAGAGCTTTTATTTCCCTCGGTTTACAGTGTTTTATGTATCATATATGTAAATGGAGAGCTTTTATTTCCCCCGGTTTACAGTATTCTATGTATCATATATGTAAATGGAGAGCGTTTATTTCCCCCCGGTTTACAGTATTCTATGTATCATATCTGCAAATGGAGAGCTTTTATTTCCCTCGGTTTACAGTATTCTATGTATCATATATGTAAATGGAGAGCTTTTATTTCCCACGGTTTACAGTATTCTATGTATCATATATGTAAATGGAGAACGTTTATTTCCCCCCGGTTTACAGTGTTCTATGTATCATGTCTGCGAGCGAGTATTAGTTTTCAGCTCCTGCTTATTTGAAGACTTGATATATGTCTATCATGCGGGAAGTTGAGAACATATTTCTCACGACTGTATACAAGACATGGTGAAACAAGAGTGTCAGAGAAAAATACACATCTGTCAATAAAATAAATGCTAGAGAAACACGTACACACAACCGTCAGTCCAAAAAAAAAGCAAATATATCAGTTAAGATGGATCTATATATATATAAACAAAAAGACAGGACAGACAAACATAGAGCTAGACATACAGATAGATAGACGATAAAGACAGACAAATATAACTTTAATCAATTGTAACGAATACAATAGAAAACTATGACCCAAAGGTGTATCCTTATTCTGGCGAGACTCGAACTCTGATGTTTCGTTTCATATAGGTCAGTATCCCTCTGACACAGTAGCATTACTTAAATAATTATTTAGTTTGTTGATACGTTTTACGGACAAGTGTGGCTCTTTTAATAAGGGTTTCCAGTTTTCCAAACTGTATCCTTATTTATGAGTTTGATAACAGTGAAAACTCATGTAACAAATTAGTAGACCGTAGGAACCAGCGCTATTAAAAAACGTTTCCCTGCCAGAAATTGTCTTCTTGAGAAGACAATGTTTCCTTAATCAGAATCTATGCTATTGATAATATAGTTTCTTCTACCGCAATATGTGCTCTTGACAAGAGAGAGAAGTTGACAACAGAATCCTACCCTAATACCTGTGGTAGTTGACAACAGAATCCTACCCTAATACCTGAAGTAGTTGACAACAGAATCATACCCTAATACCTGAGGTAGTTGACAACAGAATCCTACCCTAATACCTGAAGTAGTTGACAACAGAATCATACCCTAATACCTGAGGTAGTTGACAACAGAATCCTACCCTAATACCTGAAGTAGTTGACAACAGAATCATAC
>NW_013669359.1:7445-18358 GCF_000517525.1 Limulus polyphemus
TACTTAAAGTATAAACCTTGTACTGAAAGTGTAAACCATAAACCTTGTACTGAAAGTATAAACCATAAACCTTGTACTTAAAGTATAAACCTTGTACTGAAA
Organism: Limulus polyphemus; assembly: GCF_000517525.1. Classification (NCBI taxonomy): domain Eukaryota; kingdom Metazoa; phylum Arthropoda; class Merostomata; order Xiphosura; family Limulidae; genus Limulus; species Limulus polyphemus. Next base: position 7,548 of record NW_013669359.1, read on the forward strand.
GTATAAACCATAAACCTTGTACTTAAAGTATAAACCTTGTACTGAAAGTATAAACCATAAACCTTGTACTTAAAGTATAAACCTTGTACTGAAAGTGTAAACCATAAACCTTGTACTGAAAGTATAAACCATAAACCTTGTACTTAAAGTATAAACCTTGTACTGAAAGTATAAACCATTAACCTTGTACTGAAAGTATAAACCATTAACCTTGTACTGAAAGTATAAACCATAAACCTTGTACTTTCCTACCCTAATACCTGAAGTAGTTGACAACAGAATCCTACCCTAATACCTGAGGTAGTTGGCAACAGAATCCTACCCTAATACCTACGGTAGAATTTAACTGGAAAACCGTATTGTGAGTATAACTTGCACACTACGCTTTACGCACCCGTTAGTTATGAAGCTATTTCTGGACACACTGTATATGGTACCAGTAAGTCCACGTTCTCTTGAATTGTATCGGTGCATGGATTTAGAACCAGTTTAATTAGGGTATTCAAAGATGTATCATACAGATTGGAATATAATCTATCTAAATTAATGTTTCCCCTTTTTCTGTTATGTGTGCCTGGATAGTCTAGTGATAAACGTGTCGTGCTACGAGCTTGGGGTGTATTGTGACAGTCCATATCGTTATTCGGTTCAAAACAGCGCCCGACAAACCCCTTGAGGAGGCGGATGCTGTTGCCTCCCACTCTGACAAGTAGTTTAAAGTTAGAGATGACTGTATCTGAACCCTAGCCGTTCATGTTAAAGAATCCATTTCCTGTACAGTTAGTCGTATCTATACAAGTTCCATGATTACCCTTTGGATTTATCTTTAAGTCCTACAATCCATCTTACAAGTAAAGTCCAGATTCCGTAAAGTAAAGTCCGTATTCTTAAGATACGGCTTACAAGTGTTGGTTAAATCGATTCGTCACAACTGTAAAGAAGTGAAAATTTAATTTAAGTGACCTACAAGACAGGTTTATTTCTCTCATACTGACTCTTAACAACTCATAGGTTTCAGTAACCGCGTCAACTAACGTTTGACTCTGGCCAGCTTAAGAAGAAGACAGCGTTTGGCTCTGGACAGCATAAGAAGAAAACAGGGTTTGGCTCCTGCCAGCTTAAGAAGAAGACAGCGTTTGACTCTGGCCAGCATAAGAAGAAGACAGTGTTTGACTCTGGCCAGCATAAGAAGAAGACAGCTTTTGACTCTGGACAGCATAAGAAGAAGACAGCGTTTGACTCTGGTGAGCTTAAGAAGAAGGCAGAGTTTGACTCTGGCCAGCATAAGAAGAAGACAGCTTTTGGCTCTGGCCAGCTTAAGAAGAAGACAGGGTTTGACTCTAGCCAGCATAAGAAGAAGACAGCTTTTGACTCTGGCCAGCTCAAGAAGAAGACAGCTTTTGACTCTGGTCAGCTCAAGAAGAAGACAGCGTTTGACTCTGGTCAGCTCAAGAAGAAGACAGAGTTTGGCTCTGGGCAGTTGAAGAAAAGACAGCGTTTGGCTCTGGCCAGCTTAAGAAGAAGACAGTGTGATGCCATAGCTTTACGGAGAAAGCTGAAAAGTTAGGCTTAGATGCGTTAGGTTGGTTCATGCTTTTTTCTTTCTTTCTCTAATAAACACAAGTCACTTCATGCGTTAACTACACATTTATTCATATTGTACTATTATATTTTTACAATAAGCACAGTAGATGTGGAAAAATTTGCTAGATTGAAAAAAAAATTCACGTTTTCTCCGAAATGATTATCTCAGTCGAAGCTATAAGTATAAGAACCATTACCTTAATGGACTTCGATTGTTTGACTTAAAAATAAAAACCAAAGTGATGGATGCAGGCAATAAATATCTAGCAAACCTTTACAAAACAAGACCATTGCTTGAAACTGATTCCCTTTTACGAGTTCTCAGAAAAACTAATAGCTGGGTCGTTCAAATGACAAACATGTATCTGTTTAGCAAGCCTGTTTACCTTACTAATACCATCCAGCCAATCACGTGCGACGCTTGATTTGGCAAGCCTTGTCATAAACACGCCCATACTTGTAAGAGCACGTTTTTTTTCTGTTACTAGGCCTAACAATGGGGTACTCCTACAGAAACCGGTTTAACATTTGTGATCACTTTCTTATCAATATAAAAAGTCCAGTTATGATAATCAACCAATCATGATATATTTGTTGTCATTCAGTTTTAAGTAAAATAATTTAAAGATTTTTTTTTATGAATAAAAAGGAAGTAGTTGATGTGCGCAGGAAATTACACAGCACGTGGTTTGATCTTTTTGTGTGTGTGTGTGTGTGTGTGTGGCTTTCAGCAATGAAATGTGCAAAAAAAAAGTAAGGAAGGTATTTCTTTTTACTCGACAAGTAGAAGAAATTTAATAAATTCTTTTACTTATAGAAACTACCTGATGTGATTTCTTTTGACAAAGTTTCTGTTCTTTTGCTGAAACCTTCTTTAAAAACTACTTGACGTTTTTTTTTTACTTTTGACGACGTTTCGGTCCCTCTGCTAAAACCTTCTTTAAAAACTATCTGAGGTGTTGTATGTTATTTTGAGGACGTTTCGGTCTCTTTGTTATTTCGAGGACGTTTCGGTCTCTTTACCGAGACTTTCTCCATAACGAAAAAAGAAAACACGTCAGGTAATGAGCACCCTCCCTATCCATAAAAGGTTTCTACATACCCAAATACTACCTAAACCTACACTAACGAATATTATGCGTAGCATATTAAAAACTTTGAACTAAATAACGTTAAGGAATAGGGCAAATATCCGGACCGTCAGAGATGGCTATAGCTGGTGTGAAATTTCTCTGGGTGAAATAAATAAATTAGACCACTTTAATTTCGTTTTTTTTGTGTTATTTTCGCCATAAAGATTACAAGAGACTACCAATGATCCACGGAGAGAAATTAGCCAAATACTCCGTCTGAGCTAATCATCTCCCACGACTGGCTATTTCTGATGTTTGAAACCTAATACATTCATAGCTTGCTAGTAAACAATACTGTAGTAAGAACTAACAAACAATGCTATAGTAAGAGGTAATAAACAATACTGTAGTAAGAGCTAACAAACAATACTGTAGTAAGAACTAACAAACAATACTGTAGTAAGAGCTAACAAACAATACAGTAGTAAGAACTAACATACAATACTGTAGTAAGAACTAACAAACAATACTATAGCAAGAGCTAGTAAACAATACTATAGTAAGAGCTAATAAACAGTACTGTAGTAAGAACTAACAAACAATACTATAGTAAGAGCTAACAAACAGTACTGTAGTAAGAACTAACAAACAATACTATAGTAAGAGCTAACAAACAATACTATAGTAAGAGCTAATAAACAGTACTGTAGTAAGAACTAATAAACAATACTATAGTAAGAACTAACAAACAATACCATAGTAAGAACTAACGAACAATGCCATAGTAAGAGCTAATAAACGATACTGTAGTAAGAGCTAATAAACAATACTATAGTAAGAGCTAACAAACAATACTGTAGTAAGAACTAACAAACAATACTATAGTAAGAACTAACAAACAATACTATAGTAAGAACTAACAAACAATACTACAGTAAGAGCTAACAAACAATACTACAGTAAGAGCTAACAAACAATACTACAGTAAGAGCTAACAAACAATACTGTAGTAAGAGCTAATAAACAATACTATAGTAAGAACTAACAAACAATACTGTAATAAGAGCTAATAAACAATAATATAGTAAGAGCTAATAAACAATACTGTAGTAAGAGCTAACAAACAATACTATAGTAAGAACTAACAAACAATACTATAGTAAGAACTAACAAACAATACTATAGTAAGAACTAACAAACAATACTATAATAAGAGCTAGTAAACAATACTATAGTAAGAGCTAATAAACAGTACTATAGTAAGAGCTAATAAACAGTACTGTAGTAAGAACTAACAAACAATACTATAGTAAGAGCTAACAAACAATACTATAGTAAGAGCTAATAAACAGTACTGTAGTAAGAACTAATAAACAATACTATAGTAAGAACTAACAAACAATACCATAGTAAGAACTAACGAACAATACTATAGTAAGAACTAACAAACAATACTATAGCAAGAGCTAATAAACGATACTGTAGTAAGAGCTAATAAACGATACTGTAGTAAGAACTAACAAACAATACTGTAGTAAGAGCTAATAAACAATACCATAGTAAGAACTAACAAACAATACTGTAATAAGAGCTAATAAACAATACTGTAATAAGAGCTAACAAACAATACTATAGTAAGAGCTAACAAACAATACTGTAGTAAGAACTAATAAACAATACTGTAGTAAGAACTAACAAACAATACTATAGTAAGAACTAACAAACAATACTATAGTAAGAACTAACATACAATACTATAGTAAGAACTAACAAACAATACTGTAGTAAGAACTAACAAACAATACTGTAGTAAGAGCTAACAAAGAATACTGTAGTAAGAGCTAATAAACAATAATATAGTAAGAGCTAATAAACAATACTGTAATAAGAGCTAACAAACAATACTATAGTAAGAGCTAACAAACAATACTGTAGTAAGAACTAATAAACAATACTGTAGTAAGAACTAACAAACAATACTGTAGTAAGAGCTAATAAACGATATGTAGTAAGAAGTAACAAACAATACTATAGTAAGAGTTAACAAACAATACTATAGTAAGAACTAACAAACAATACCATAGTAAGAGCTAACAAACAATACTGTAGTAAGAGCTAATAAACGATATGTAGTTAGAACTAACAAACAATACTATAGTAAGAGCTAATAAAAATTAATATACAGTGCTAGTAAGAGATAGCCTCCCAGTGGCACAGCGGTATGTCTGCAGATTTGCAATGCTAAAAACCGGGTTTTGAAACCCGTGATGGGCAGAGCACAGATAGCCCATTTTGTAGCTTTGTGCATAATTAGAAACTAGCAGAATTAAGATACAGTGTTAATAAGAGATAATATACAATACTAGTAAAAGCAAATAAACAATGCTATTGAGAGCTAATATACAATGCTAACAAGAGCTAATATACTATACTGCAAAAGCTAATAAACAACGCTGTTGAGCGCTAACATACAATACAATGCTAATATGAGCTAATATACAATAGTACTAAAAACTAATAACGCTGTTCAGAGCTAATGTACAATGTTAGTAAAAGCTAATAAACAACACTGCTGAGAGCTAATGTACGATGTTAGTAAGTGTCAATATATAACATTATTTAAAGCTAATATACAATGCTAGTAAGAGCTGACATACAATGCTAATAAGAGCCAATATATAGTATAGTGATACCATAAAAGGAGAGGCTCATTTTTCAGCGTGTGTTGGGAATTCTTGACTTTTAGGTTTTTCCCGTTGCCCTGGTTAGTTTTATCATTGTTCATATATTTATTAGAGAATTTTTGTGTTCAACCATGCAAGAAATTAAAATGATAAGATACAGAAAATAAGATTACTAGTTTCTCTTCTCAGAATACCACGAAAAATGAAAATATAATTGGAACCGTAAAAACATGTAGGACCTCTCACGTTCTTATTCTGAACTTTTTAGTATATAAAGTAAAGGTTGTAAGCAAAATGCATTAAAAAAGTGGTGAATCATTAACTATAAAAAGATTAATCCCTTTGTCACTGTGTTGGTAATGCTCAACAATATACATTGTCGCTTAGCAACAAAACTATCACCTGATTGTTCTTAGGCCAACTATGGTGTTTATGTTTAATGCTCTGTATTCATGCTGATTTTTTAGAAAGGTTTGTTTTTATTCTTTATTTTTTTTGATAACTTCGATGATATAACAGCAAAATAGTTTAATTCAGAAGTTTTATGACACTGAGTTGTAGCCAAAAGCAAAATAAAATTTATTAAGTGGTGTTTCAGTTAAACCTTACGTTAAGTTAAGTTCATGTTTTAACTTAGACAACAAATAGGCCTACTATTACTGACGTTATAGAGTCAGTGTTTAAAAAGAATTAAGTGTTAAATAAATATTAATCAGTAAATAATATTCTGGTATTTTAACACATATATTACCTACTTGGCCATAAAACATAAAGAAACATAAACGTTTATTATTACCAAATATCTTTTATCCTTTGTATAGTCGAAAGAGTTGAAAATTTGTGTCGGTGGAATGTTCGCACTATGTTTTCTACTTCCTTACCTAGATAGAATACAGTGAAAAGGCTTAAGAGTGCTATTTAAATCTCCTTCAGAGTGCACGCGTACTTTTGTTCATGATAACATTTCATATTTCTGCGTAGTTTTTACTAAGAATGTGGTGATTAAAGAATTATTTCGAGACTGCTGATATAAGTTAAGAGTAGGTGTATTGTGGAAGTGCAGACAAATCAGTTTTTAGTTAAATTCGATAATTTTTCGTTAATCATTCAACAATGGTTTCCCGTCATTTTTTACGGGCTTTTATGCTAGTATTTGTATAAATGACGATGATTTGGTCCATGAATGCATGACGTCACTGTCTGAAAGAATAAAAGTTTTAAAATACATTACGGTCGCTTAACTTTGGGACACGCGGTATGGGGTATCTGTACGTATTGGATCAATCTCGGCTCGTTGTGACGGTGGGTCTGCACTAAACCCATAAGACGTTTACCATTTAAAAACGGATAGGAAGAAAAACATACAAATAGATAGATATACATTGTTTTTTTACTTTTATCCAAGTTATTATAAACTTGACACCTGCAGACTATCAATACAATATCTATATACTCAATAATAGTCTTCTCTATAACTATATATTCAACAATACAATCTTCACTCAAACTATATAAACAACGATAGTCTTCACTCTAACCATATATTAAACAATAAAGTCTTCTCTATAACTATATATTCAACAATACAATCTTCACTCAAACTATATAAACAACAATAGTCTTCACTCTAACCATATATTAAACAATAAAGTCTTCACTCTAACCATATATTCAAAAATAAAGTCTTCACTTTAACTATATATTCAACAATAGTATTCATACTAACTATATATTCAACAATAGTATTCATACTAACTATATATTTAACAATAAAGTCTTCACTCTGACGATATATTCAACAATAAAGTATTCACTCCAACCATATATTCAACAATAAAGTCTTCACTCTAACGATATATTCAACAATAAAGTCTTCACTCTAACGATATATTCAACAACAGTCTTCACTCTAACCATATATTCAACAACAGTCTTCACTCTAATCATATATTCAACAACAGTCTTCACTCTAATCATATATTCAACAATAGTCTTCACTCTAACCATATATTCAACAATAGTCTTCACTCTAACCATATATTCAACAACAGTATTCACTAAATATAATCATTATTACATTCTTCATTATAAATAAATAATTAGCAACACAATTTTCACTCTAACTATATAATAAACAAAACAATATTATCTCTAACTATATAATAAACAAAACAATATTATCTCTAGCTATATAATAAACAATACAGTCTTCACACTATCTAATGTTACCCATTACTGAACAAACGCCGTGTGTGTCTGCTTAGAACTAGCGAACTGCTGGACCGATTGTGACCAAACATGGTATATATTCTTAGGACCACCGGGGAGTAAAATAGTAGATTGGCGTTCGTATGTGCTGCTCCCCCCATGTCTTGAACAACACAAATATCCTGTTAAGTTGTAATTTCAAACTAGGGTTTTTCAGGACAACAAGAAGTTAGCGTTCTGAGTCCCTAAAGTTACTGCTGATCCACTGGAGGGACAACATTTGGACAATAAATGTTCTGACTAAGATTAACATTAGTAAATCAGACTGGAGAAAGTAGAGCATCATGAAGTTAGTGATGTCCGCTGAACATCTGCATCTCGTTTTTCAGATCACGAGGTAAGAGAGAAAATTGGAGAAAGAAGAGCATCATGAAGTTAGTGATGTCCGCTGAACATCTGCATCTCGTTCTTCAGATCACGAGGTAAGAGAGAAAACTGGAGAACGTAGAGCATCATGAAGTTAGTGATGTCCGCTGAACATCTGCATCTCGTTCTTCAGATCACGAGGTAAGAGAGAAAACTGGAGAAAGTAGAGCATCATGCAGTTAGTGATGCCCACTGAACATCTGCATCTCGTTTTTCAGATCACGAGGTAAGAGAGAAAATTGGAGAAAGTAGAGCATCATGCAGTTAGTGATGCCCACTGAACATCTGCATCTCGTTCTTCAGATCACGAGGTAAGAGAGAAGTCGAGTTTCTGTTTGAATATTGTAATAATAATAATGGCATTTTAAAACTAAAACCTAAACTGTTGTAGTTGACCGATTGGTGAAGTATTCCTTTATCAAGAAACAAGGACGGAAAAACACATTTAACAGTAGCCATTATTTAAGTCTAGAAAATGGGATGAAAGAAAAAAAACAGAGCAAAACTGTTTTTCTACTTCACAGTACAACGATCTATAAGGTGATAAGTATTAGTAAACATTCATTGAGCCTGACAAAGATTCGTTTGGTTGACTATTCAATAAAAGCTAAAGAAAATAGGCTTAACAAGGACGAAGACAATAAAATAATGATGTACATTTTTAAATGTTTGAAACATTTTTTCATCTTCTAAGAATCCCTGGATTGATTTTTGTTGTTGTTGTTGTTGTTGTTAACCAAAAAGGTACACATTGGGATATCTGTGCTCTAAGCACGGTGAGTATCGAAACCCGATTTTTAGCGTTATTAGCCCGAGACTTGATGCTGAGTCACTGTGTGTGGTGGGGGGGGGGAGGCTTGAATAGAATGAAGGTGAAAGTAAGATACTTAAGTTCAACGTAACCAGAAAAAAGACTATATAACATATATTTACATCAACAAGTATAAAACTAGCAAGTGGTTATTGTAGTTAAACAACTCGGAAACTTGTGACCAAGATAAATGTTAGCTTTCAACTGTAGCTCTAAAATAAGGAACTTCTTGAATTTAATTAAATGCGTGACTAACAAAGGTGTTGTTTACAGTAAACTTATTCGCACAGTGATTTCAAATAAAACCAGATCTCAAATGAGGTCAGGAATATTGTATATTATTTCTTGTTGTCTTTTTTAACAAAATTCGGTTGTTTTTCTGTTTGCTTGTTGTTGAGCTCAAAGTTACACAATGGGCTATCTATTCTGTGCCCACCATGAATATCAAATCCCACTTTTTTAGCCTTACAAGCTTCTACATTTACTGCTAAACCACTAGGGGGGGGGGTTCATTTTGTAAATCAGACTTATGATATATTTACAACTTTTGTTTCACGCTGCTCAGACACAACCTGTCAAACTATGCTTAAGCCCTATACGTTTCTAGCATAAAACCTTATCCAGATTTTATCTAAGGGAAGTCTACTGATGGTAAACTTCGTTAAAGCTTTATTCTATTGTAAATTATTAATACAGCGATTACGTTTAATCCTTAAGCCTAACCTGGTACATATCGAAACGCAGTCATGTTTTCACCGAATAATTCAGAGTCAAGGACAACGTGCATATTGTGATGTCACAAATTTTAAAGAAAATAAGAGTGGGGGAGGGGGCTCCGTTTATTATTTTGTAACTTCTTCGTTTTAGAAAACAATAAACAGTAATAGAACATGCGATAGATTATTGCTGGACATCGTCTGCTGTGTTAGATTTTTTGAGGTTACAGTGGTGGACTCCAGGAAAGAAAACGGTTCAGCTCGAGCTTTAATAACAGATTCTCTGAAACAATAAACTAAATTTTAACGCTCAGTATGGTAAGCTTAAACTTACCGTCGCCATCTAGTTCAATATGCCTTGGATAAGCCTGCTTTTTCCGAGTCATTTTTACTTCCGTCAAATCAACACCAAAGCAGAGGACGATGAGACCAATGGGATCACCGCCGTGGGAAACCCATTCTATGGCTAGCAAAACACGTGAATCCCGATAGAAACCGTCTGACAAACTGGGTTTGATAGTTCTCTCCGCCAGGACACCCAGGCTCGTACTGGAGACTCAAGCAGAGTATCACGTGAATACCGCCGTGGCCAGTGTAGTGAATGAAGACAGCACGCGACTGCGCCGAGCTTATGTGTCAAGTGAAACAACAGTCATTGTGAAAAGGCGAGAGAAACATCACGTTCTTGTCACAATACGAGTTTTTGAATAGTTTGACTAGGAAATCTGATGAATAATAAATTGACAAGCCAATAGAAAACACTCTTAGAAATCACGTGCACAGTTTGAATTAAATCACCTTAAGATTGCGTGGATAAAAAACGCTCAATTATCTCCATTTTGCACGAGGGGGGGGGGGGCAATTCTGGAGCTGAATCTACCACAAAATGTGCCTTAGCATCCCGTATAGCCCCCTAAATACTACAGTACATGTACCCACTAGGTTTTGAGTGGTGCCCCCTCACCGAGAAGAGGCTGGCGTCGCTCCTGGTTACCAGTTACTACCTTCGATAATAGACAATCCTAAATTGTATGCACATATATATGAAAATTGCTGTTTAGTATATACAGTATACAGATAAGTAATGTTAGATATGTTTCTATACTCTCGTCCCAATGACGGTGCACTGATACAAGATTACAGACAATAAATAGTGTAATGAACAGTACATAATGAGTGAATGAATGTCTATGTTCACTTCTTTCTACGCATGTCATGTGAGGAAATTCAGTACAAGGTTTATGGTTTGTACTTTCACTACAAGGTTTATGGTTTATACTTTTTCTGTTGTCAACTACCTCAGGTATTA
>NW_013669359.1:19148-52523 GCF_000517525.1 Limulus polyphemus
AGGTTCTTAATAATTTGGTTTGTCTTACTTCCCATATGCAAGCATTTTACCGGATAACACAGACGACTGTTAATACATTAGAGGTTCTTAATAATTTGGTTTGTCTTACTTCCCATATGCAAGCATTTTACCGGATAACACAGACGACTGTTAATACATTAGAGGTTCTTAATAATTTGGTTTGTCTTACTTCCCATATGCAAGCATTTTACCGGATACCACAGACGGCTGTTAATACATTAGAGGTTCTTAATAATTTGGTTTGTTTGTTTGTAATTAAGCACAAAGCTACACAAAAGGCTATCTGTGCTCTGCCCACCACGGGTATCGAAACCCGGATTCTAGCGTTGTAAGTCCGCAGACATACCGCTGTGCTACTGGGGGGCTAATAATTTGGTTTGTCTTACTTCCCATATGCAAGCATTTTACCGGATAATACAGACGACTGTTAATACAATTTGTGTGTTTTATCATCTTTGAAGAAAACATACCAGTCCAAGACAGGTATTCAATCAAATAATTCGTTTTATAATACTAGCGCCCTCTGTTTTTTATTATACTAGCGCTCATGATATTTTATTATTGACAAATAAAAGGGAATAAACTTTAAAAATATTCAAATACAGAATATTCAGAAAACCCGACCAAAAAAGAAATTCTGGAGGCACTAAGAAGTGAAGAATTAAAACCTAACATTAATAAAACATCAGGAATACCATTATTTTGTATTAAGTTAATTACATTTTAAACCAGAGGGCGCTAGTATCTTAAACCGAATTATTTGGTTGGATGTATATTCAGTTTGCATATACTTGTACCTTAAATGCTGTAAATGGTCCATCTTACTGCTAGCTGGAATCCGGGTTTCGATACCCGTGATGGGCAGAGCACAGATAGATAACCCATTGTGCTTAATTACAAACAAACTTACTGCTAGAGACGAAACGTTGTACGAAACGAAACGAAATAAATCCATTATCCCACTTCGTATTGTTCGTAAATAAACTGTTACATTTTGTTAGGAAACGTTTCGCTTGTTCGTCCGTTTCGGACATGATAATGTAATAGCCCGAAGATAGAAACAGAACAGATGTAAAGAATGTTTAGTCGGATCTATTTTAACGTTCTTGTGAGTCTTTAGTTGTTGTTTTTATTTAATTGGACATCTGCCATTGCTAGTAGTCGAAACTTTTCTCTCCCGACATGACGTGAAGCTCATATAATTATTCAGTAATACTATGTCTATAGACCGTCATCGTGCCGAAATATTCCAAATGTTATAGTTTTGTGATTTATTTACTACGCGTAATTAGTTTGTGGACGTGTGGAAGAACAAGTCTGGGTTCTTGTAGGTATGCAATAAGCTAACAACGCCATGCAGACGTTGTTTTTTTTTTTTTACAACGACTTTTACGACCTAGGAAACTTGTACAAACAAAGAGGTAACGTCGATTCTATCGAGCTGTTTCCTCCTCTAATTAGTGGCCGCCTCAATGAACGGATCATGTAAAGTTAACTGTTTGCTGAATACCGCTGGTATCCGGTAACCATCTTCTAGTTCAAGTTATCAGAGTTATCTTCTACAGACTGTTTTTCTGTAGATGGAGCCAGTTTCACACTAGTAGGTTTAAGTTAGGTTTGTACTATCAGGCTCGAGTGAGTTTCACACTGGCAGGTTAACGTTAGTTTCACACTGACAGGTTAAAGTTAGGTTCACACTGGCAGGCTGGAATCAATTACACGCCTTTTGAGTGATGGCTTTACATATCTTATGTGTCTTTGGATACATCAAGGTGATAATTTTTACTTGTACATAATTTCAGTGAATCTGGTCGGACAGGTCAGTTTGGTTGATAATAAGTTAGTCTTTTAGTTGTACATAATTTCAGTGAATCTGATCAGACAGGTCAGTTTGGTTGATAATAAGTTTCAAACTAATAGTATCGAGTCAATTTCACATTAGTACACTGGAATCAGTTTCACACTAGTACGCTGGAGTCAATTTCACACCAGCAGATTAGAGTCAGTTTCACACTAGCACGCTGGAGTTAATTTCACACCAACAGATTAGAGTCAATTCCACACTCTCACACCGGAATCAGTTTCACACTAGCAGACTGGAGCCAGTTTCACACTAGCACGTTGGAATCAGTTTCACTATAGCACGTTGATTCAGTTTCATACTATCACAGTGGAATCAGTTTCTCAGTATTCAGACTATTAATTGACTGTTGAGACAGTGGCAAGGTGAAGCTAAAAATGGTGTTGATAAATGGCTTGTTTCATATGACGTACTTTTATTCCATTCGTCGACTTTTGGTTAAATATTGTGAAACATTAGACAGCTCTTACAAAATTACATGATGGTCTAATAGTGCCTACAGAGCAACATAATTTAACCATAATCTCGCAGATTGATCACTTAGAGCAGCATAATTTAACTATAATCTCTCTAGATTAATCACTTAGAGCAACATAATTTAACCATAATCTCGCCAGATTGATCACTTAGAGCCACATAATTTAACCATAATCTCGCCAGATTAATCACTTAGAGCAACATAATTTAACCATAATCTCTCTAGATTGATCACTTAGATCAACATAATTTAAGTATTTCATTAACTTTTGGATTTATAACAAATCATACGTTTACAAAATAATTATTCACTGGTATTTGTGTGTGTTTGGAGGAATCGACAAAGACGTGTGCCATTTTTGGAGACATCGTTTGTAGCGATGTAAAATTTAATTCTCACTTTTATGAGTTGTTTATTCTTTTATGAGTTGTAAAATGTCATCATTCTGTCGTTATCTCGTACTTTTTTTAACCATTTTGAGATCTAATTGCTTCAACTCAATACGAAAATAAGTTCGGGAATAAACAAAGTCTCATACCATGGTTATGGGCACCTTGTTATTCTCGTAGATTTCAGACGCTAAATCAAGACCATGACGACGACACTTATGAGGATAACTGACTCTGCGATAAATGGCAATCCACGCCTTTTCAGTGCTTTCCCTGAATAGAAATGGTGAGATATTTCTCCCTCTAGTGACAGCTTTACGTATCGTATTTGTCTTTGGAGATATCAAGGCGGAAATTTTTGTTGTTGTCAAATTTCAATGAATCTGGTCAGACAGGTCAGTTTGGTTGATAATAAATTAACCTCTTACTTCTACATAATTTCAGTGAATCCGGTCAGACAGGTCAATTTGATCTTTGTAATATTTCCCAAGGCAGGTCTCATTGATTTTGAGAAATTATAGGTGCGATGTGCATATTTTGGCTCATAAGGACATACAGAAACCTATTTTGGTAATCATGTAGCTGTCTAAACAATTTTGAAAAGTTACATTAAATAAAGTTAAACTTCTGTATAAGTCAAAACATCTTCTGGGATTAATATAATCTTCTGGAAATTGCCTCTTCCTTCTTTGCTGCCATCTAGTGTTTAGCACTGCAACTACTTTTAATTTACGTTTTCCATTTTCAGTTCATGACCATGTGCTCGACTCGCAATCTGCGGGTTCCAATCCCCGTCCCACCAAACATGCTTTTTCTTTCAACTGTAGGGGTGTTATAATATGACGATCAATCTCACTATTTATTGGTAAAAGAGTAGCCAAAGAGTTGGCGGTGGATGATGATGACTAGCTACTTTCCCTCTAGTCTTTCACTGCTAAATTAGGGACGGCTAGCGCAGATACCTCTTGAGTAGCTTTGCGAGAAATTCAAAACAAACCAAACCATTTTCAGTTGTATAACAATAAAATTTTGAAAATACATTATATATATATATCGCCAGCAACCTTTATAAATGTTAGAACTCAACTAGCATGTAAAATTATCATCATTGCATTTACCTTCTGTCTGGCTATTTTTAATCCTATCATTAAACATTTAGAAAGATGCAGTTAAACTCTAACTTTGTGGCCACTTTTAGTAAACCAGTTAGAGCTAGTTGCGTTGATAAAAGTTCCTAAATATTTTACCCCATTTAGAAACAGGAATATTATTTGTAATAACAACTAGCTGGAAAGGTCGTTGTTGAAACGACACACAAAAACGAAATGACGAAAAAACGCGAATAAATTTTGTTAACATATAGTTAGCACTAAAACACAACACCAGAGCTAGAATTTTGTTAAAATACAGTTAGTACTAAAACACACCAGAGATAGGATTTTCGTAAAATACAGTTAGTACTAAAACACAACACCAGATATAGAATTTTGTTAAAATACAGTTAGTACCAAAACAAAACACCAGATATAGAATTTTGTTAAAATACAGTTAGTACTAAAACACACCAGAGATAGAATTTTGTTAAAATACATTTAGTACTAAAACAAGAAGACCAGAGATAGAATTTTCTTAAAATACAGTTAGTACTAAAACACAACACCAGAGATAGAATTTTCTTAAAATACAGTTAGTACTAAAACACAACACCAGAGATAGAATTTTGTTAAAATACAGTTAGTACTAAAACAAAAGACCAGAGATAGAATTTTGTTAAAATAAAGTTAATACTAAAACAGAACACCAGAGCTAGAATTTTGTTAAAATACAGTTAGTACTAAAACAAAACACCAGAGCTAGAATTTTGTTAAAATACAGTTAGTACCAAAGCAAAACACCAGAGTTAGAAGAGAAAAATCGATTGATAAAGCTCTTGGTTTAGAACCAGAAAAAAACAACAACTAGAAACATGATCGTTGTTTCATTACTGGTAAAATAAAATACCCCCTATTCTAAGATCACAACATCAAACAGTTTAACTACATGTTTGGATTCTTAACGAGTATTTTGGTGTTTATTTATCAAGCATCATTGGATTCGCTTAATTAAAATGAAACACGAGATTTCTTGACGAGTCAATGTAACTGTAACGAAACCAAATGAGGAATAATATGTTCTAACCGTTAGAAATGTAGTCACAATTTTGTTTTATTAGTGTTTTCCAAAGAATATTATAATAGTTTTGGTTGAGTTTATGTCTTATGCATAGGGCATTCACAGTTCATTTAACATTGTCTTTGAAAGCGATGGGCTTTCTGAAGAAACAGAGAACTAATCAAACCATTTGCTACCTATTTCATCAACGTGAGATTTAAGTCCATGAAAGGAAAGAAGGAGTGAGTAAATGCCTCTGAACAAAGTATATCTTAGCTGAGTCCACACTGGAAACATCTGATACAAATATGAACCATGAAGAAATCCCCAAGATATATTCTTCATTCAGAGAATTGTACAAAGAAGTCATGTGTGAGATAAACCAGAGATTCCGGTTTGATGATCCATTATTCGAGTTGCCAAGATTGTAGACCTTATGAATGCTTAAATTTTGGAGCCAAGAAGATCTTGATCTTTCAGAGTGGTCAGTTGGAGAGAGTGACGAATAGTGGGCAGCACAAAGTCGAGATGAACATTGACATGGTTACTTCCATTGAATACTGGCGGTGTGTCAACTATTTACGTTTTCCTTATGGTACCTTGCTATTTCCCAATTTCCCAAAGTTAATGAAAATGTTTTTTGTTTTTTTTTCATTATTAAACACTGTGGCTGAACACTTGTTCGGCATCATGAAAAACAGATTAACGGTGTCAACATTAAAATCATCTATCTAGGGTCGTCATGAATTGAAAAGATAAAAATATCAGTATTTGATATTTAGCTGGAGAAAGGGTTCAAATCTGTAAACAGCCAATTAATGCTTCTGCCAATGAGTGCACCGACATACACTTGTTTTCGGAACGTAAATATAAGAGTCTCGATACTTTTATTTATTTATTTGTAATCCCATGGATATTATGTTCTTTTATTTTACTTTTTTACGAATAAATATGGATTGATAATAACTTTATTTTAATGGTAAGTAAAAGTTGAGGTTCTACACAATAAGATCATAGTTGTAGTTAGCACTAGAAATAAATGACTGTATCATTTACAATTTAACTAGCTGTTTTGTATATGCTACTTTGTGATACCATAAAGCATATATGTTGTTTTACTTTTTTTAATGAATAAACACATTTTTCATTGGAGTTTTATTTCTGTTAACTCAAAGTAAAGCTAAAATTTCTGCATGTGTGTTCATGCTTGTAACTAGGACTAATAGTAACTGACAAGTCTTTGCAAGTTAAGCAGCTATTTTCATAAATTTCATAAAGGGGCAAAAAGTAGCTTCCAGCTCCCAACTATAACCACCCCTTACTACTCATGTATTCATCCAATCTTTTCTTGAACTCAGTTAAATTTTCTGCCTCCACCACCCTTGAAGGCAGCTCATTCCAAAAGCCAACTACCCTGTTTGAAAAGTATTACTGTCTAAACTGCAGATGACTCCTACGCTGCCAAAATTTGAATTTATGACCTCTTGTCCTATTGCTTTCACTGCTAAACACAAAAACGTTGGATGGATCTAGATTATCAATACCCTTTATAATCTTAAACACTTCCACCAAATTCCCTCTGATCCTATTCCTCTCCAAAGAAAACAAGTTCAGAGATTTTAGTTTCTCCTCATAGGACAATCCTACCATCCAAGTATCACCCTAGTGGCTCTTTTCTGAACTTTCTCCAACAATTCAATGTCCTTCTTGAGGAAGGAAGCCCAAAACTGTACACAGTACTCCAAATTAGGTATTACAAGTAATCTATACAGTGAAACAATAATATCCCTTGTCTTGTATTCAATATTTGTGTTTAAAAAACATTTAAAATAAATTACAGTTGCTTCAGGAGTTATTTTAGGATTACTAGTTGATTTTCCTAGATTTTTAAGCAAAGTGTTAAGATTTTAAAACCCTTGAGTGGGAAAACGGGGCCAAATTATTAGGCCAATATTATTAGACATAATATTCATAATAAAAGCACGATGAACCACATATGTTTTTTCTTTCGCAATCGTCTTAATTTGCCCTCTACAGATTTAAAATTAAAGTTTTGTAAAAAAAAATGCTGATTGTATAACGTTTTGTTCATGTAAAAGAACATCTTCAACGTTTAAGAATAGTTCTTAAAGTCATGCTGTAAAAACCTTTAATATAAAAAAGGTTATGGAGATTTAATTAAACATGACATATATATATATATGGGTATATAAATATTATCAACGCTGTCCACTCCCACTATGCACGGATTTAAAGCAAACCAATATATAATTTGTAAATTTAACTTAGAGATGGCAAAGAATAATAGTTAATTATGCTTAATTAAAAAATTAAGCTAGTCAAATATTGTAAACTTAAGTAGAAAACAATATTATAATAAATAAACTTAGTAAACAATATTATGTGAAAATAAAACCTAATAAAGAGGGCGTACTTGTATAATTATTTGTTAATGAGCGGGAATTTAAAATGGCGGAAGCAGCTAGCGATGATGATTGCAACGGAGAAAAATTAATTTATAAAGGTTAGTAACCAATTTTTAAAAATGGTTAAAAGATGGTACTTTCGATTCTATAAGTAATAATTTAGTGCAGAATTGAGGACGTGTCTCGTGCTGCTTTTGCTAATGTAACACTTTGCTGTTAACCTTCAACTTTACTGAGTTTACACTTTTACTGTTTTAGAGTTGAGTCGTATTATTTTACTCACAGTTATTACAATAATCATGTATGTTGATGTAAACTATACACGAAGAAGTTTTCAGGCTACTACTTTACTAGTTCAAGCTTTTTTTTTTCGTTTTGCTTTTGAAAAATAAAATTAATAATGGTTAGGCTAAATCAGATCTGGTGATACTATTACTAGTAATAGTATTAGTGCAGTAATACACTATTAGTAAGTTAGCTGTAATAATGTAAAGTGTTTACATTAGTCGCTTCGTTTAAACTACTTGATTTATAACCCGTCCTACCTTTCTGAAGAATGAAAAATGACCAAAGGCTTAGTTAAATACTAATTTTATATTGATTTTAGGACTGATTTCACTACGGGAAATAACCAATTGATGAAGGTTAAATTGCTTTCCATATTCCAAGACCAGTTTGTTCACAGAGTAACAGAAAGTTGGGTTCTGTGAGTGATGGTGTACCATTTTTACATACAGTGAGGAATAGTGAATTAAACAGTTGGTACTATGTATATTATTAAAAATAAAATGTGATTTAAAAACAGTTTCATTGTTGACACAATTCATATGTGGTGTTAGTATTGAGATTACAATAAATCTGATATTTTTTTTATCAAAATACTATAATATAATGCTGGAACTGTTCATTATAAATGTGTAATTGTATGTCAATATTTACCATGATGTGTACAACATCATTACCAACGTTAGAACAGTTATAAACATTTTAAATTGACCAACATATTTTGATTTGTTAAGACAGAATTACTTAAGCTATACTTTTAAAAGCCATACTTTTGATCTAATGGCATGGAATTGTTGATGTGTTTTTTGGATGTTTTATGAGTTGATTTCATCTAACACTACAATTTTTTCACTGAACTTTGCACTTAAACCTTGGCTCCAAAATCTACTTGGCTGTAATAGTTGTACAACAGTTGGCCAGCTTATGCAGTAGTTTTAGCTGGTGTATTTAATGTGATTTAAAATTGTTGTATTTAGTCTATCTATTTTTTATCACTTGTTATTTTGTTTGATCTACTTTTACAAGGCCTGGCATGGCCAGGTGGTTAGGGCGCTCGACTCGCAATCTGAGGGTCGCGGGTTCGAATCCCCGTCACACCAAACATGTTCGCCTTTTCAGCCATGGGGGCATTATAATGTGACGGTCAATCCCACTATTCGTTGGTAAAAGAGTAGCTGAGGAGTTGGTGGTGGGTGGTGATGACTAGCTGCCTTCCCTCTAGTCTTGCACTGTTAAATTAGGGACGGCTAGCGCAGATAGCCCTCGTGTAGCTTTGCACAAAATTAAAAACAAACAAACAAATTTACAAGGTGATACAGCTCACATTTTTGAAATAAATAACTTCTATTTAAAACAAGAGACTATATTTCGTATTTTGATCAAAAATTATATCTTAAATAAAAATCTAAACATTGCAACTACTTACTAAGTTTTCTTTTCCCCAGCTTCCTGGATAATGTTTCAAACTGTAGGACTTGCAAGTAATTAAATTATTTGAGGTGTTACACTGTGATGAAAAAGTAACATTTATTATTTTAACCAAAACTGTAACGTGCCATTGTTGCACTTTCCAAACACGTTGTATTAAAATGTAAAACAACAGATTGTGTGCCCCGTCATACAGACTGTAATAGATGTATACTATGATCTGTCTTGTTTGACATATCGTCTCCAAATATGTTTTAAAATTGTACGTTGTTTTCTGAGAAGAGTAATCTTGTAATTAGACCACAAAGTTTAGACACTGTGTATACTCCCCAGTATCTCATAATCTAACAAACAGCTTGAAATTTACAGTTATGTGACTCCAATAATCCTGTATTATGACATTTCCTTCCACAGTGTCAACAGCTTACATGTACATTGATAATAATGTCCTCCAGTGATCCTGTATTATGACGTTTCCTTCCATAGTGTCAACAACACTTACATGTACGTTAATAGTAATGTCTTCCAGTGATCCTGTATTATGACGTTTCCTTCCACAGTGTCAACAGCTTACATGTACGTTAATAGTAATGTCCTCCAGTGATCCTGTATTATGACGTTTCCTTCCATAGTGTCAACAACACTTACATGTACGTTAATAGTAATGTCTTCCAGTGATCCTGTATTATGACGTTTCCTTCCATAGTGTCAACACTTACATGTATGTTAATGATAATGTCCTCCATTAGCATAGCTCAGTGGTAAGCTTCAGGGACTTAGTGTTAAGAGTTTGGGATTTAATCCCTGTGTTAGACAAAATGCAGCTAGTTAGCCATTTATGCAGCTTTGCAATAAAATGACAAAATTAAACTACTCAGTAACATTTTTATTGTTTCTTACATCACATGGTTGAATCCCACATACTGTTATATATAGTTTCTTACTGTTTTACATTGAAACGTCTAACACAATGGTTCCCAAATGTTTTTTCACTGTTGACACCCTAACCCACTTACCTTGATGGTGTAGTCAACATTTGTGTAGAATTGAAGAGTTAAAAGGTCATCACTGAGTTTTAGCTCTTGTGTATTTTTATGTAACGAAACCCTTATATATATACTTTGTCTTCAAATCACTTAAAACTAAATGTTTATATTAATTTGTTCCATATTCGAGATATAAGGAGATAGTTATATTTGATAAAATTGTGGCCTGATCTGTGTTTTCTTTAATCCTCTGCAGTAAACAACATTTTGCCAGTTTATGTTTCACAAGAACACCTGAAGAAGTTTCCACAGTTTCAAAACCTTCTCTTGAAGTTGAGTGATCATGTAAGCCCTGAAGGAACTTCTAAACACGTGTTAGAGGAAGTTAAACAAGTATGTTTACAGAATATGTTTGTTGTGATAGAAGAAACAGCTTCGTTTGTTTCCAGTTTGATAGCTTTTAGTCTATTGTTGGATTCTGTAGCATTCCTGGAGGCTCCAAAAAGATCTCAGAGGGTCATAACAAATACACAATACTGTTAAGGTACCTAATATCTATAGATTCATTGGATGGGGAGGGGGGGATTCAAGAAGAAGAATGTTCTGGAGTGGTCTTCTGCTAAGAAAGTTTGGGAACCCCCCTGTCTAAAATGATTGTTGAGAGTGCATCAATGTTGATAACAAAATTATAGTATTTTGTTGAATGAAGTTTTAGCAATGTACGTAGGTTAAAATATGTTAACAACTGTAGTTCACAGATTAAACTTAAACCATATAGTCCAAAATTGATTATAGTATTTACTGTAAGGTGGCTTTGTCTATCTGTAATGAAATATTTCTAACTTTCTGGCCTCCTTTTCAACATGCAACTATCAAGGGGGCCTGGGTATGCCCCATAGGCTTTCTAAAATCTCCTTGTTTTATTCCTTTCTCATCTTTACGGGTGTCAAAGCTATTACAATATTCCATGTGCTACTGCCCTAGTGGCTATTTCCAGAACCCTTCAGAGGTTCTTAGTTATTGCCCATATTACCAGGGCATTTGGAAGTACAAGTTAGATAATGTTTTAAAATGATTAATATGAAGAAGATGATAATAAGTTAATATCCACCAGCCCTTACAGCTGAATCAGTAGCTTTCCTGCCCCAACTCTATTTAAAATGTAAGCCATCCATTCCACAAAACTATCTTTTCCCGTCAAACTGATCCCACAAATCAAGCCAATCTGCTCATCCTTACATTAAGCTTTAGTGACCTACTTGTAATTTCGTCCCCACGACCGAGCCTCGGCAGGACACTGGCAGAAATAAGAGGAGGTCTTTTACAAGTTCAGATTAGTTTGGTAAACACATCTGCAGTTACGGTAAAACAAAGTAAAAGTACATTACCCATGAAGAATGTTTTTAGATACATAAACAGTAACATGCATATTAGAATGAAATACATAAGTTTATATATATAGCCCCTCCAACCCCACCAGCATAAGTACATTTCTGTACTGTATTTGGCAGGTTCCTTGGGTATAAAGTTACTGAGTTTTTGAAATTATCAGTTTGTGTAATAGCTTACTACAAGTTAAAGTAATCGTATAATTTTTATTAATCTGGAGAAAAGTTTATATATTGAACACACTGATCAATAGTTTTTATTAATCCCAAAATGTATGTGTGTAATATATAGTTATAGAATAAAATTTAAAACTACACTCACTATTTCAAACTCTGTTTATTAACTAGTTTTATAGATACAATGGCTAAATTTCAATTTTTTGTTCTACAATAGTAAAACATACAAGTTTCAAAAAGAATAACTATTGAAACGTCCATTTGAAAAAGCAACTCGAATTAATGCAACAAAAAAATTAGGGAGGTGAATTTTCCAAGAATTGGCATAGTTGTGGCTTCTTGATGTATCCCAGGGTTGTTCACGAGATTCAGGGAGCTGTAGGGGTGGTTCGAGGATAATACTTTGTTGCCTAGTCTACAGTTTGAATAACACTCAAAAATAAAACAAGTTCAAAGTCAAGCTTTCTTGAGCAAGTGCCACCATATTTGAGTCATGCACAACAACAACATTTTATCTGCATTTTGATATTTTGCATACAACTAATAAAAAATTTGAACTATCAGAATCAATTTAATACGTGTTCCCAATGATAAAAAAATGGCATATTTATGGCATTGATTTTTTTTTATCAAAAAATTGCATTCAAAACTTGCATGTCAGTTTCATTTAAAAGATGTAATGAAAATAAAAGTGGCATCATGAATGAAGTGAAGGTTAGAGGAGTCAATAGTTTGGTTAAAATTTACGTGTGACTAGTGGAGAAAGAACTAGAAATTACGTTTGATGTTAGGAGTAATCTGCGAACGATGAAGTCAGAACTAGGAAACGGGTGACTTACCAGGAAAAACGTTATCCAACAAACTTAGAAATTATAGTACAAGGGTTGCTCTACAGTTTTTGCACAGAGAACTGTCAAATATGTGGAAAACATCCACAAGAGAATCGTGGCTTTAGAGTTAAATTTTTTCAGATTTTGTTTTCCTTTGCCCATTCTCATTCTTTAAAATTGTATAATAATTAGTAAGACATTTTAATATAATCACCTTAAAACCTATAACTCAAGAGATAAAAGTTTAAAGACTTAAAAAAATTTAAGAGAACTCTTTAAGTTAAAAAATTTATACTCAAAAGAGATCATCATAGTACATTTCAACAAGGAATGTTTCATAAAACTCTGCTTACTAGTTTAAAACTGATTAAATCATAATAATATGCATGAGGTTACAATGTTCTATTTTCTGGGTGCTTAGGCAGAGGAAGAACTGAAGAAAGAGAAGCTTGCTTATTTTCAAGATCTCATTGTTTATGACATAATCCAGGAATTATTACTTAATTTTGACATCAGCAGTCGGAAGACGGTACTCTCTACAGAAGAGATACAGGTAATAAGACTTGTGAAATGTAAACTTTCTTGAGTGAGGAAACACATTATGCTAATATAATGATGGTTCACATAATGGTTCAGAATAGGGATTGGAAGGAACTTCACAAAACCCTAATAGAATAATTGGGCAAAAAGCACCTTAAACATTAAAGATTCAGTTTAAATAACACTTTAAAACCTTTATGATTGACTGCTAAGGCTGTACATGTATAAAAATGCACAAAAAAAGCATGTATATTAAGACTTAAAAGGAAAAGGAAATCTGCTCCAAATGACCCATTTCTAATTCTTCTTATTATTCTCTTGCCAGCCTACAACAAAAACGGCTTGGTATGCTGCACCCAAACCTGTTGTAGCATACTAAATAAGGTACTGTGAAGGTCATAGGGGTATTGAAAAGTTTATTTGTTTCTTCTTTATTTTACATAAGCTAAAAAACATAATTCTAGTGTAAACGATGTTCTCATTACCCCTCGAAATTAGCTTTTTGGTGTTCCTATAAAAAGCTTAAGTACAGAATGAAATGGAAATTACCATCCAATAACAGAAGAACATTAGATGACTGTAACATGTAGATACTCAATGCTTTGTACACTATACAATCAGTGTCTTTATGGAGCCAATCCTTATAGTATGTATGAAGTGAAGGAGTAAAAAAATCATTTTACATAAAATTAAAATTTTATTCCACACATTCATAGAATAATTGCATTAAAAGAGATGAAGGTTTATTTAAAGCAGTGTTTTAGACATATATATGTTTGTTTGAAAAGGCTGCATTTCCTCTGGTAAAATTTACATGTGCTTAGTGGAGGTTGTGTCTTAGTCTAGGCATATATTTGCCCATTGCTATGCATTACACATAGAGAATTTAGTTACACAGAAACTATAAATGTTCACTATATTCTCAAACAAATCTCCATGACAACTTCTAGCTGCTGCTTTACATTTTACATCTCAAACTAATGTGATCAAATAGTCAATAGCTATAGTAAATCATCATGAACCGTATGAACTAGCTATTAGCTATGTTTATTATCATTACAATGTATAAAGTTAGCTACCATGTCAAGCAATCATTTGCCCATAGTTACGCCTAAAAAAGCTAGTAGACAAGATAGAAAAAAAACCTGCAAATAGGGATAGTAAAAAAGTAAGGAAACAGGGAGTGATAATGGCCATAGCAGCATCAGCCATACGTGGCAAGGACTAGTCACCATTCATACACTTGACTTTTACCTATGTCCCGTTTAATCCTTGTAACAATATAAAAGTCTTGTACTACTTAGTACTGATAATACCTGAAGAAGACAAACCAATGTTCCACCATCAATAAAATTATTTGTTATGCTTACAAGACAAATAAAAAATTGGGAATTTAAAGACCCACAAATAGGGATCGTAAGAAAAGTAAGGAAACAGGGCCGGAGATACTGTAGACATTATTTACTCACACTACAAACCACTATTTTGCCTCCATACTGTTACCTAGAATTACATTTGGTGGAGTCAAAATAGGGGGTTTGTAATTTGAGTAAATAAAGTCAACAGTATGTCTAAAGGTATCAATATGAAACAGGTCTGAAAATAATTTGTGGTGAAATTCTTCTCCTACACCAACCCAAAACTAAAAAGGGACCATTTAGGAACTACAGAAATCATCAAAGTATACAATCTCTCACTATACCTACATAAATAAAAACACAACTTGTTATTAATCCTGTTTTTATTGTTATTAATCCTGTCTTTATTGTTATTAATCCTGTCTTTATTGTTATTAATCCTGTTTTTATTGTTATTAATCTTGTCTTTATTGTTATTAATCCTGTCTTTATTGTTATTAATCCCATTTTTATTGTTATTAATCCTGTCTTTATTGTTATTAATCCTGTCTTTATTGTTATTAATCCCATTTTTATTGTTATTAATCCTGTCTTTATTGTTATTAATCCTGTTTTTATTGTTATTAACCCTGTCTTTATTGTTATTAATCCTGTCTTTATTGTTATTAATCTTGTTTTTATTGTTATTAATCCTGTCTTTATTGTTATTAATCCCATTTTTATTGTTATTAATCTTGTCTTTATTGTTATTAATCCTGTTTTTATTGTTATTAATCCTGTCTTTATTGTTATTAATCCTGTTTTTGTTATGTTTATTTTTTTTATAAAGATTATTTTGCATTGTTAACTTAATATGTCTATTTAAGACTAACCTAAATATTCTACGCTGGCCGTATCTCATAAGATATTATTGGTTGAAAATATTGCTAAGAGGGAGGGTACATACACCTAATCAATGAAATTATGTATCCTAATTTTTATAATACTTGATTAGCTATACTCACTACCAAGATGATTTTTAGTTCTGATTTGTGGTAGGTACCTTCTTTTGTTTAGAAGTTAATGTTAGTTACTTAAAGAAAAGTACTGTGGTCTGTACTAGGTGTTTATTTTTAATGTTTGTAAATAATTATTGATGTTTTAAAAAAATTTCACAGTAAAATGTTTATTTTCTTTTAAATTTCCAATATCCATATAAAAACGTTTAACATTTCTTTAGCCGTACCATTTTTCACTAATCTTTTGTAGACCTGTTTTGTTTATTTTTTGCTCATTTCATTAATAATATTGGTAAATGTATTTACTTTTATTTGTCCTTTATTATCACACTTTTATTATAAAGAATGCTTGATAATGTTAGCTTAGATTTTTTATTTATGACTAATTTAAGTCTTCTTAGCTGCCAAAACCTCCTGTGATATTATCAAGTTTATAGAGAGGGTACCCAGATCATAAAACAATGTATTCTAATCTTTACAAGTTGTTAATTAGAAATACCGATAGTCAGGTGATTTATAGTTTCATTCTAAGTACATAGCTTACTCTGATGAGAAATTATATTTATTAAATTTCTTTATTTCAGTTATGCTTTTTCTCACTGTGCTTTTGTATTTCATTTATTTATTACTTAAATTTTAATAACATTTCCAAAGTCAGTTAATTTGAATGTCAGTAATTGCTGCATATACTGTTTATTTTGATTAGATAAAGTGACTGGTGGTAGAATGATGATTGAAACATTTGTATGGTCATATCAGTAAACTTTCTCCTACATTTCCAGATTTATTCTGACCTCAAAAACTGTTTTATAAATGCTGAGCTGACTAACTACCTTGATGTGCATAGCAATGACAGCTCTTTGAACAAGGAAAAATCATGCCACATGCTAGGACTCACTCCAACACTTCTCACGGTTCAGTCACCAGCTGCAGCAGAAGAGGTGCGTAACTAACGTAAAGCCAGGTTTCAAATTCAATGACTAACTTTGAGACTAACAATGCTTGGAGACAGCTTGAATGGTGACTAAACCTTGTTGAAACGTTGTACATTTGTTGTTATGTTAAACTTATATTTTTCTTCATTACCCATTCAAGCCGTCTCCAAGTATTAAAATCCAGATTGCTTACTTTAACCCTTAGAGAAACATGTGGATCCTATAAAATGCAAAAATATAAAGCTTTAAAATATAACTTGTCCACTCCTTAAAAGGTTATACTAGTTAAATGCTTGAGTATTTTAAATTCCTCGTTAATTGTTCTCGTCTTACATTGTTAAATTGATAAGTCCATGATGTGATATACCACCTAATTATTATTGAATATAAGAAAGCATGACAAGTTACTCGTGTTATATAAATCTCTACAGAGGTTGATTGTAATTTTGGAGCCTAACCACAGGATTATATTCCCTGTGGTAACATCCTACCATGCATTTTGGCAATAGCTCTAGAATGTAGTTTTCATGGCCAAAGCACCATTGTAATGCTCATGTCCAATGCATGCCACTCTTGCCTGGTTGCTTTCCATAATCCATCTAGTATGCTAGGATAATGGTTTCCCAACTCCCATTTCAACAGACCAATTTCATGAAAATCCACAGGTGATGTATTTCATACTGTATTTCATTGCAGTGTCATCATGTATTACACAGCAGTGTCATACTGTATTCTACAGCAGTATCATAATGTGTGAGGCTTGTTTTAATACTCTGAATTATGAATATTCTTTGACGAAACTTTGACTTCTTGTTTCTTCAGTTTTAACCAATCACCAATTACTGTACTGTAATCAAACTTTATTTGTGTTTTCTTATGAACAAAAATGTTTATTTTGGTGAAAACGAAATGTGAGGCCCTTTAGATTGTGATTTTTCTTTATATCTGTGGATTAGATCAGTTTCATGGTATTCTGTCTTTCACCAGTTACTGTGAACAATTCTGTCTCTCACCAGCTACTGTGAACAATTCTGTCTCTCTCCAGCTACTGTGAACAATTCTGTCTCTCACCAGTTACTGTGAACAGTTCTGTCTCTCACCAGTTACTGTGAACAGTTCTGTCTCTCACCAGCTACTGTGAACAGTTCTGTCTCTCATCAGCTACTGTGAACAGTTCTGTCTCTCACCAGTTACTGTGAACAATTCTGTCTCTCATCAGCTACTGTGAACAGTTCTGTCTCTCACCAGTTACTGTGAACAATTCTGTCTCTCACCAGTTACTGTGAACAATTCTGTCTCTCACCAGCTACCGTGAACAGTTGCAAGATATTCGTTTTTTGGTTATAAGATTTTCTTTAAACTTCAAAGAATATGTATGCTGTAAAGGGTGAAAGAACTAAAATTCCTGTATCAATACAAGTTTCTGTTTATAAGTGATAAATGCTACGAATACCTCATGATAACATAATGTTGTTTCTGGTAATTTGTGCTCATTTCAGTCCTGTTTCTTACAGATTGTGAAAAATAAAATGGTTCAGCAGATAGAGGAGAGTGTTTTAAAGAGATGTAAAGCTATTTTGAACTTTCTTGGTCAAGGTATGTACCTTGCAGTAGAACCTGCTATCTAGTATTTCTCTCTCTCTTGTTTTTCGTTTATATGCACTTGTTTAATTCGAATCTGAGTATCCTCCGGGATAGACAGAGAGCAGATAGGGCATTTTGTAACTCTGTGATAAAGTAACATTTTATTAAGCTTCCAATATGTTCTTATTTTTTCTTTGTAAGAATTGCATCATTTGTGGAAACGTTTTTTATCTTCTGTGTTATCACGTGAACAGAGAGACATATTATAACATTTTGAGGTTAATATTAATACAAGCAGAAATAAGTTTTATTGTACAAATAATAATTTGATAATCACGCGTTTTATTGTGAATTTGTTGAAAATGACTATTTTTTGAGTCTTATTCATTTTTTTTATACTTTGATGTTATACTTTTAACGGTTGATTATATTTAAACTCTTGGTTTTATATAGATTTGTGTAATCAGAAAGGCCTGAAACTAAGGTTGGTTATGGTTTTCTATAGATTTATGTAATCAGAAAGGCCTGGAACTAAGGTTGGTTATGGTTTTCTATAGATTTATGTAATCAGAAAGGCCTGGAACTAAGGTTGGTTATGGTTTTCTATAGATTTATGTAATCAGAAAGGCCTGGAACTAAGGTTGGTTATGGTTTTCTATAGATTTATGTAATCAGAAAGGCCTGGAACTAAGGTTGGTTAGTGATGTTTAACGTGGGGTCTAGAAACAAGTGATAATGTTGTAGAAAACTCAATTCACAATTTATGGCTCACATTTTCGAACCCCATGTTCGTAAGAGTAGCCCACGAATTCTAGGTGGGTGGTGTTGACTAGCTGCCTTCCCTCTAGTCTTTCATTACTAGATTAGGGACAGCTAGTGCAGATAGTCCTTGTGTAGCTTTCCGTCAAACTTAACAAACATTGCTGCAAAGATATCGAAGTTGGTTTTGAAGCTGAATGCTCAGACACAAGCAACACTTACAAACTATCTGAACCATCTGACTTTAGTTTCCCAGTTTGTACTTATTGGGAATTTTATTCTTCCTTTTCACCCAAAACTTTCATCAAGTGATGTTTAAACATCCGTTGGAATGAGCTTTTCAACTAAGCTTTGTTTGTTAGGATAGAAAACAAGTATCACATGATCTATTAAAGAAAAGTTTTACAAAAATATCTCGTGCATGAATCTGTATTTATGGTTATTGAGTGTTAACTATCCCTCCATCCCCACCTCACTGAAGGCCGTGATAAATTTGCAAGAAAATTTTAGTCTTACAAGTGAGTCACCCCAAAGTTCAGTCAGCTGTTCCTTCTGACTGTTTTATAAATAAACATGGAGTGTTCTTCAGCTGTAGCCAGTTGTTAAGGCTTAGAACGAAGTAAGGTTTGTTTTATATATATCTTAATAAGTAGACAAAATGAAAATATAATTAACATGAACAACTAAAAAATCTTTATATTGACTCAAAAATTACAGATGGACTGTAAACCTTATCTACTTTTGTAAACCATATTTTAAAAGATTTTTGCACAACTTACTTATGGGTCCTGTGTTGGCCATAGGGTCTTTAATAGCTTAAGGGTCATATAAAATGTAAACAAAAAACATCATTAATACCTCAGTTAATTCCACTACTAGTTACCACTACGATCTCCTATTTATTTTACACAGAAAATGACCGAATTTGTTTTGGACACTTGTTTATACTCGGTGCTGTAACAGGTAAAAACATAAAATTAATTGACGTGGTGCAATATTTGGGACAGTATAAAAAACATCTGATCTGACTAGGAACAACAATTGGATCTAATTCTTCAGGTGAAACAAGCGATAAGCTTATCTCTGCAAAGATGTCCCAGTTGGCCGTGAAGTTGGATGCTCAGAAACAAACGGTAGAGGAAAGGAAACAGAAAATAGATGCCAGTCATGAAAGGAAGGATAAGCTTATCTGGGAACATTTTCAGGTATAGTGAAATCTAAAAGTTATGACTTTGATAATTTCTTGTTATATTTAAATGTGTGTGCATTGTTATTATTTGTTTTTAAAGAACTTTTTTAGCTGTGATTTGCTCTTTCCGATGTAAAAACTTATCGGTATGGAGTTATATTTTTTTTCAAGAAATGATCTCGATGACTTCTTTTGTTGGAAGTCAGATATGAGCTCGAACGTGTAAACATATTGGTAACAGTAGACAGAAATTTGACTTATAATACTCAAAACAATTAAAGAATCATTGGAATTTGTAATGTCAAAATTATCATGAAGAAATAACACTACCGATCCTTTCCCACATTTAATCTTGAGAAGAATCAAGCATCCGACGATCATTCATGACTATGTGCTAGTCGTGGTTGACGTATAGGATGGAGTGACCACGAACAACAGGGAAAGCCTGGACTGATGGTACATATTTATATTACGGTCTTTGGTTATTCTTGACCACTCCTTTTGGAAGGGCTGTTTTCAAGGCATCTTTAGCATCTGGGGTCACTTGATGGAATGTGATACATTTCCCAAGAGCATCCCTTACGTGCTTGATGGTAGTACAGTCCAATGGTCTTTGGTTATTCTTGACCACTCCTTTTGGAAGGGCTGTTTTCAGGGCATCTTTAGCATCTGGGGTCATGTGATGGAATGTGATACATTTCCCAAGAGCATCCCTTACGTGCTTTATGGTAGTACAGTCCAATGAATGTGATAGCAACGACATCTTCAAGGAATGCGCTGTGTGATTTGTGTTATCATCTGTTAGATAGAAATCAAGGACAATGGCACTGGCATATGGTAGGTCAAAGAATCACAAGATGTGGTCCATATTAAGTATTGGATTAGTGGTACTGTTCTACATGTTATAGAGGTCAGTAATACCCATTCCTGCTCACACTGTACTTCCACCCCCGTTATATGTCATACTTGGTTATAGAGGTCAGTGAGTTCAGTAATACCCATTCCTGCTCACACTGTACTTCCACCCCTGTTATATGTCATACTTGGTTATAGAGGTCAGTAAGTTCAGTAATACCCATTCCTGCTCACACTGTACTTCCACCCCTGTTATATGTCATACTTAGTCATAGAGGTCAGTAAGTTCAGTAATACCCATTCCTGCTCACACTGTACTTCCACCCCCATTATATGTCATACTTGGTTACAGAGGTCAGTAAGTTCAGTAATACCCATTCCTGCTCACACTGTACTTCCACCCCCGTTATATGTCATACTTGGTTATAGAGGTTAGTAAGTTCAGTAATACCCATTCCTGCTCACACTGTCCTTCCACCCCCATTATATGTCATACTTCCTTTTTTGAAAATGGGAAGATCTTATTCCAGGTTTTGTCTAAATAAATACAAACCTGTTTAAGGGCCTCTCAGTAAACCTTAATTACTCAACAGCTAATTTTAACCTGTTTTCTGTAATGCTTCAGCCTCGAAATGATTTATGTTAAATAGCCTCTGTTTCAACCGTTACTTCAAAGGTTGCCAGCATCACACAGTGCTAGAAGGTCTGCTCTGTTATCTGGCTACAGGAAAACTGTATGGTCTTGTTACAAGTGACTGGTATCTACACAGTCTGACCATCTGTACACCGACACAGCATCTGGTTGTAGCTGCAGACATTTTCAATCTGAGAGAAATGGCGTGCCTTGTCTTTGTGTGCAAACAGCTTTATGGTTATAAGACTGCGACAGTGTGCTGTGACTGGCTGACTTGTAGTGCCTTGTCTTTGTGTGCGAACAGCTTTATGGTTATAAGACTGCAACAGTGTGCTGTGACTGGCTGACTTGTAGTGCCTTGTAGTTGTGTTTCACAGCACACTGTCGCAGTCTTATAACCATAAAGCTGTTCGCTGGCTGACTTGTGGCGTGCGAACAGCTTTATGGTTATAAGACTGCGACAGTGTGCTGTGACTGGCTGACTTGTAGTGGTGTGCGAACAGCTTTATGGTTATAAGACTGCGACAGTGTGCTGTGACTGGCTGACTTGTGGTGTGCGAACAGCTTTATGGTTATAAGACTGCGACAGTGTGCTGTGACTGGCTGACTTGTAGTGGTGTGCGAACAGCTTTATGGTTTTAAGACTGCGACAGTGTGCTGTGACTGGCTGACTTGTACAATGGTTCTACATCCAAATGTCTATCCTGGGGTGTAGCAATATTTCTTCAACAATCTGAAGCACTTTAACTTCTGTCACTCACCTCAGAGTGACAAAATTTTGTAATAAAGGTTTACTGACCAATTACTGATGTTTTGGACCACATGACTGATCACCAGGTGCCTGATTTTACTGATAAATGAAATAAGTGGGATGTATGACTTATTTTATACCTTTATTTTACATCTATCTTGTTGTTTAATGTTAGACCGGTGTAGATCAGTAACTATATGTCTATCTTGTTGTTTAATGTTAGACCGGTGTAGATCAGTAACTATATGTCTATCTTGTTGTTTAATGTTAGACCAGTGTAGTTACTATATGTTTAATCACTTATTGCTGAAGCTCCCCCTGGTATTTTCAAATGTAACTAAACTGAATTTGTCGCCCCGTTTGATATTTATTTTCAGATATGGCAAGTTTAAAATGCTTTACCTTGTTGAGGAAGTTGATTTTATATATACATTAATACCATGATCTCAAAATTTGTGTTTGGTGAACTAAATAAATCTTTCTAATGGCTTTTATTGTCTACTACATTGAACTCGAAGCCAACAATAAGTTTTATTGGGTATTTCATGAAGTGCGTATTTCTAGTAGATTAAATGTTTTTCTTTGTTTTTACTGCTAGACACTTATGGAGTCAGTTAATGTCCTTAAGAAGTTACTCTTGAGCCACAGATTAAAGTCGCAGGTTGACTACGATTCAATCACTGGGGAATATCTCATTTCTAAGTGTGATGCCTTGCTGTTAAAAGCTAGGTAGGTATTTAAAGAAAAGTTTACATTAATTATCATTATCTTTATTCTTACATCTCATGTTTTTGTTTTAAAGAAGCGAGGAAAAATAGATGCGTAGTTAAAAGAAATATTATTTCTGTTACTAATTTAAACTACAAAATGAGTTTGGTCTTGTGGTCGTTTTTTTCCCCCTGAGTAGAACGGTCAACAGAGTGTGCTTGGACTTTTGACTGTTGTTTATCTTAAAGCTTACAAACTAAGAATCTTCTGGTTTCCTTTCTTCAATGTTGTACAGAGATTATTTCAAATTGATCTCCAAGCATGAAGTAATGAACTAACAACCTAGTCAATAAATGAGAATTTTTTTTTTTCATTTCAGAGTTGTGGAACTTGAAATTATGTGCGAAACATATACAACAGACTGTGTTTCAGCTCTGAAGGTCATAAGGTGAGGTTAAATATTAAAAAAAATGTGTGTGTGGGGGGGGACTTCTAATAATAGTTAAGTTTTGACCACCAAAACACCAACTGGCTTTTAAACTCTTCCCCCCCCCTCCCAAAGCTGTTTGCTGGTCCATGACTTGTTTGTTACATAAGTCACACACAAAACATCAATAATTATTGCCGAGATCTCTTAGAAAATTAGTGATTTTTATTTTGAGAAAGAAAGGTAAATGTCTTTAGTAGTTTTATATATATGCATGTACGGTTTTAGTTTCTCTAACTGGTGTGTTTAAAAACGCTAATAAGTTCCTGTTTATACATTCCAGAGACCAACTCAATAAAAACAAAACATCTGTATCCAAGGAAGTATCAGAAGCAACGATGGCATTAAGTGCTTACGAGTCTGTTGGTGAAGATTTCGACCGGCTGGTTCAAGAATACTCGTACCTGAAGGCAGAGATTGAAAACAAACAGTGGGCACTAAAAGAACTCCAAAATTCTTAACTGAAAAAAAAGTAACTTCAACATTCTTGGTTTGATTTGTGTTAGCACACCATAATATCCAAACATGCATGTCAGTCTTAATAGGTTTTTATAATGTCCTTCCGCTAAGTCAAAGCTGTGTATTGTGAAAATGTTACATAGAATCTGCTACATCAGTGCCTTGGACATATCTGAAATATTCTTATTTTTAGTAAATATGTAAAATTGTGGTTTCTGTAGAATAAAAATGTCTTTTTAAATTAAGCTAGAGTTTTATATTGATTTGAAATGATAAAATAAAACTATTATTTATAAAAACAACATATTAAATTTGTATTTTTCTGCAAGCTATTTCAATAATCTTGGTCTTTTCACTCGGTCACAGCTCTACATTATATTCCACTTTGTGACAAGAGTAATATTCATTAACACTAGATGGCAGCAGCTCCTTAAGGACTGTTTTAACGTGAAACCTTCTAAAGAGGTAAGCAACCTACGTTAAAGTGTGATGTACAGGTTGTGTGTTTATTACTCTGTCAAATTTAGCACAATATACTTTATGTCTTATCATTTTTTTAAAAGTTTTGAACACTATAAAGAAAAGTTTGTGTACATTTAACCAAAGTTAACTTTGAAGAACTTTTCTCCTTACCATTTCATTGGACATTTACAAATTACTTGTAATAAATAGAACTGTGAAAGGCCCTGCAGAAAAGAAATAGTTACTGTAATGGTGCAGTTTTCCCGAGGATTTGCATCAGTCGGAAAAGTTTCAATTGCTTATTTAGTGTTAGCCACTGTAAATCTCATGTGAGACCCACTAGCAGGAACATATGATGAACCAGAATTAACCCTGGGACTTGTTTTTTAAAGTCTGTATGATCAATTCAACACCAACTTCTCTGTGTATATTTTAATTTATTTTTGAATTTTAAAGAAATACATTACACAGTTTTTTTAAAGTACTTATGATATCAAGTTGATCTTATTTTTAACCAAGAGTCTTGTTAACTTATCCACAAAGCAGGATGCTAGTTTAACAATACTGAAATAAGTTACTTAATCACTTTGTACGTAAAATACTAATGACAGCTTATAGCCGAAATAAACTTGATTATATATATATATATACAAAATAACCTTTTGAGCACAAACAGAGACATACCTGTTTTCATGCTGTTTGAAAACTTAAGAATTCTGTTCCCCAGAGGGGAAGAAAAAACAAATGGGCCCTAACTCTAGTACAAACTGCAGCATAAGATGGTTGTTGTTTTTTTGTACAACTTCTTAAGGAAGGACCTTCTACTTTGAAGATCATGGCAGACAAACGTCTGTCTCTCCGTTACAATTATGAATTCTAGTTTTAACTAACATTTTTATGATGGTATGTACAAAGAAGCTTTACTAAGTTCAAAATTCAAGACTGAAGAACGTTAGCATGGGGTCACTATGACCCCATACTACCTGGTGTTTACGATTGAAAACTTAACACTGATGTTCTGAATATTGGTGATACCTTAAGTTTTATATGATTGACTGTCATCCCACATTCTTGTTAGAGTTATTTCGAGCCAATCAGTTTAAGTAAAAGATAGTTCCTGAAGAAGTTGTACAGCCAAAAAAACAGACTTACTCGGGAATTTATGGTGGTTTAATATAACTATGGTACTCCAGCCAGCAGTTGCTAATGTTAGATTGAAGGGTCTGTAATCTTACAGCTAATGTAGGTACCAACATACAAGTCACATGGTCCCACAGTGACAATCTCAAATAATTTTGTAAAAAAAAAATTACAGTTCTAGTAAAGTTTATTTATATGGAGAAGAAAAAACAAACAAATCAAAATATACGACGTTTAGGATAGCATCAGCTGGATCACTTAGATAGTTCTGTAACACGTGACTGACCATAAACACTACATACAACAACATGTTGACTTCACATTTTTCATTAATGGTGTACAGAATTTTAATGAACTGCGTCATTATATTTACCCCCCCCCCCCCAGTTCTTTGTGTGATGTTGGTGCTGGACAACAATATGATGAAACAGTCTACAATTTATTATTTGATCACTCCCATTGTAGAGAAAAATAAAGTTACTTGCTAAATGTATTGAGCACTGCAGCAAAACATTGAGCACACCCTCCCCTGTTTCTTCAATCCCACCAACTCATTATGACAAGACTGGAAGACTTACTGGATAACTGTTATATTTCATGAT
The DNA here is from genome assembly GCF_000517525.1 of Limulus polyphemus. Classification (NCBI taxonomy): domain Eukaryota; kingdom Metazoa; phylum Arthropoda; class Merostomata; order Xiphosura; family Limulidae; genus Limulus; species Limulus polyphemus. The sequence continues at coordinate 45,030 of NW_013669359.1, forward strand.
ATTACGTATCTTTCTGTCTGGGAAATATCATTGACTTTTGTTGTTTAGTTTTAGCGGGTCTACATCGGCTCGTTACGTCAAGTTTTGTGTCATCCAATTTTTAAAGTTTTGGTACTACCACCAAGCCCAGAATCAGGAGTTTTGTTTGTTTAATTTAAGTAAGATCATAACCACACTCAACTTTTGTAAATGAATTTCAGTGAAAGGTTGGAACACCATTATTTTGTTTTTTCTCTAAGGGGGTGGGGGGTGGACAGGCCTCTGTGAACTCTCGTGTGTTTCCTGGCTTCATTACTCTGAGCAGGTAAAATACAAATAATGCCAAAGTAAACTAGTTCTTAATGATTTAACAACATAAAAAGCAGACACAAACTTCGTAAATGGTCAACCGTAGTTGAGATTTAGGAGAGAGATTCACTCCTACAAGATCAGTCAAACTTGCTCTTCTCAATCACACTCACAAGCAGTTTTTGAGAGAAAGTCGTAGTTCCCCCTGGAAGTACAGAAAAGATATGACATTTAATTTGGATTGAGTTTTTTTCATCTGTCGCATTAATATATGTATGTATGTTATGGGTTGCTTAGATGTGCAAGGCCTATTGATTAGCATACACGAATGGGGATCCGACATTCTTGAATCCCTGCAATTTCAGCTGTGGGTGTTATAACAGTGACAGGAAAACCACTAACGTTGAGAGTAGGTGGTCGACCTTTAGTCTTTGATGTGGCTACTTAAATAGGCCATTGTGTACGTAAGGTGTTGTTCAGGTGAGAAAACAATACCTATAAAAAAGATTTAAACTACCCAAACGTTGAAACGTGCCTTCATATTTGGGCTAGAAAAAGAGCTCTAAACATCAAATTTTAAATGGTAATTGTACAATTGATATTTATTATCATAAGTGTTGAAGTCGTGTCACAAAACATGATTTTTTTATATTATTATTCACAAAGTTACTGCCATAAGCATAAGTAACTACAGAAGGAATTATACATAATTGGACAAGTCACTTACCAATGGCACGTTTGTAACACGACGGTTTACTTTCCCAGTGAATAGTCAACAAGTAAACTGGAATGCCCGACAGCATGATGATCACTCCAATACCTGTATCCCACGGATTCACGTAGAACGGCAGAAACACCAAGAAAGTACAAATGACCAGAAATAACGCAGGAAGTACAAGGTTTACCTTGAAGAAAATCATGACAAACATAATTCAATTTTCAGGTAGAAACATACAACTAGCTTGTAGAATAATTGTTAACTTAACCCTATCGCTACGACAACAATAAATATTTTAGTTTCTGTAGCTATTTTTACAGAATGAAAGAAATAAATGGTCATATAATTACTACAAAAAACAAACAAACGATATATATATATATTTTTAATAATACCTTAATAGGCCTCTTCAGATATGGTTGTTTTTGTCTCAACCATATGAGACCTGCCACCGAAAACATGACGAACAGAGCTTCGCTGAATGCAGCGTAATTAATTAAGGTGTACACTTGTATCGTTGATAGGTAAGCCAGAGAAAGAGCTCCCTGGAAAATACATAACAAAAACATTTATGTTACTTGTTCAATATCAACATAATATTTAACTCCTTTGAGGCGGCTGTAACATTTTAATTGGCTGGATTTAGAATCTAAGAACAGACCTGCCAACAATAAATTTTGAAAAATAGAAATGGTGTCGCTACTAATTATGTTTTATTCAATACTTACTAATTACTGATTAAGAGCCCTGTAAGTAACACTCGTGGCTTTCTTTAAGAAATCATCTGTAAATTCTTGGGAGAAACAAGGTTTTTATGCCATCTCCATCTTCCTTATCAGCTCTGATCCTGGAAAGTCCGTCGTATCCTTTGGTGATTTTTGAATCTGGGAAGATTTTAGTAAAACAATTTTGAAGCCTGTTCATGAAATCACCGAAGAAAGATTGTGTTCCACAATGAAGGAGGTGAATAAACACTCCGCTCTGATGACATCATTTTCTGACTTGCTATCGTGTTTTATGAAAAATGGATCCAGTTTTGGGATGTTTTTTGCTGTCATTTTCTCCTCCGTGAGCAATGAAGCAATCACAAACAAATCTTGCATACTTCATACCATTTGAGGATGATACAGTATCAGTGAACCTTTTTGAATATTCTTGCCTAAACTTCTGCTTTTAATAAACTACTTCAATCATTTTTTTGTAAGATTGAGACGCAAAGCGGAGAGCTGGGAATAATTTCTGGAAAACGATTAGCAGAAAAAGGGGTCTGTGAAAAAATTATGGAATTTTGTATAAAACTGTAAAATAACACAACAATTCGTACAGGCTTGAAACAATTACGCTTAAATCAAGAGAGTTGGCAGGTCTTTAATTAACTTCTAGACAACAAGAAATGTATGAAAGACTTAATTTTTCAGTTATTCCCCAATGCCAAGAATGATTGGACTTTATTGAACACCTGAAACTTTATTTGCACTTTACAGTGAAGCACAAGAAATATTACCCAGTTTTAAGAAGAGTATGTTATAATGACTGACCCAAGTAACCGTTTCATCACTAGCAGCTCAGTTTTAGATTCGTTACAATACTTCTACAAACACTATCCCAGAATAACATTCGTTAATTAAAGTTCATCAAGCAGTTTGTAATCATTCAATATTTCAACTTACCAAAAACATTAGACTTGACATTGGAGTAAAGTGATATATGTTAACCATAGCTAGGAAAGCGGGAAGGTGTCCTTCACGAGCTCCAACAAAAAATAATCTACAGCAAAGAACATAAAGTAATAACTCTTAGAGCGTGAAAACACAACTTTTGAAACTTGTAACCGTTGCGATAGTTTTAACCTTTATAATTAGATCTTTAATCGCGTATGTTTGTGAATACATTTTAAAACTTACTCGGCCATGCTGCATTTCGTTAATATCTTTGTAAATAAGACGTACACATTCATGATCTTGTTTGAATAATTATCCAATGGCCAAGGAAGGTTACATACACAGTAGTCATTCAAGAAAGCTTTTACTCATCTGGGGTGTTACACACTTTAGAATGAGCTGGGAGTTAATTTCTGCCTTGAATATTTAATGAGAATGGCTACTGAAATAGATAATCTAAGATCTTGAATACTGCATTAGAACTTTGATCAAACTTGGAAGAGTTGGATAATCAGAAACCAGCCGATAATTACGAGTAAGTACAAACAACATTTTGTGTGAAATACAGAACGTTACATCTTTTTGTTGTATTCGTCCGTGTTTCACTTTTCTTGCTGTCCAGCTCACTTTATTTTCCTGCATGCACTGTTTGTTTATTACAGTTTTACCTACGACAAGAAAAACATTTTTGGTATTGCCAGACTTGCAAAATAGGCTTAACACAATCAGTCTATTTCATTGCCAGACTTGCAAAATAGGCTTAACACAATCATTCTGTTTCATTCGTAGTGTACAATAATTAGCCAACTGTTACAGAGCTAGAGGTTCAACATATATCAAAATTTAACAATCATGTAGTGTTATGAATATATGAATAAGGCAAGAAATAGAGAACTTAAGATACACTTATTAATAGCATAAGATAATATTAGGGCAAATAATTAAGTTAATTGTAGTATACACATCTTTATTCCTTTCTTTTATAGAGAACTAGTATAAAGTATAGTTAAAACTTGGTATGAGAAATAAGAATAGTGGCTTTAAGTTCCCGAGATTCAAGTTTATAGTATATACTATTTTAATGGTTAATTTTATTCATTTTAGTACAAAGATACACAATGGACAATGTGCATCCATTGCAGGAATCAAACACCAAATTAATAAATAAATCCATATTGTTTGAAATTTTTATCTGTTTGGTTAAAATTGATTTGAATATTTTTCTTTTATATCACATGACAGGAATAAATTGGCGAAAAGGGGGAAACCCAAGTCTACGGTTTGCTATTAATTTTTGGACAATAAAAATGTCCTACCTTGATGAAGCAAAAATATTTCCATTCAAACCACCAAATGTTGATAGTGCCACAGACACCGGCATGATCCATGCCATTACTCCTAAAATTTTCTTTCCAAACGTCTGGAAAAAAAAAATATAGCCATTATTTTGTTTCGGTGTGTTTGGATGTCATGAGGTAATATTCTTTTTTACACAGAAATGATGGCCTTGATATTTAATCTTTTAACCTTCCCAGCAAAAAATGTGACCAGTGAAATTTTATTAAAACGTGTGCTGTTTAGAACTCTTAATTGTCATGTTTTGGTTTTGGTGGGAAAGGGGGGGTAGCAAAGTGCAAGTAAAATAATAGGGTATGCATTTGGTTAACTTACAAGTGCTGACCTGATCTATAGTAGCACCCACTGCTTATATGGCTAATCTTAACTACTGTTCCCTCCAAGCTGCATGGCCGCACAACACACTTCATTATTCCAGCCGCACAGCACACATCCTCGGTAATGGTGAGGTGCCTTAATGACCCTGGCAGACGTTAGATCTAAAGCTCAAATAACTAACTGGTAGCATTGAAAAGCAGCCTAATGATCCAATAGGGTAGATGGTTTAAAAAAAAACCTCCATCAATAAAAACAAAACTGGTAGCACATGTCGCCTTGATACTGGTGCACGCATTCCACACATGGATTGAAAAAATATAGGGGGACATTGATTTTAACCCTATGCATATGGATGGGGGTCAAAGTGTGCATGCTATGACCTTATACAGAGTTCGATTCAACATGTTATGCATTTGATGTCAGTTATCAACTATTTATTTTTATCTAATTTGGTAACGATTTGTGTTGGAGAAAATATCAAATACGGTGTACGGGGATACTGAGAAAAAAAACATTCCAAAGGACAAAAGTATTTTTATTCTTCACATGAACATCAGACTGACATTATTAGTCAAGAAATCAAAGCTTATAATTAAACATTATCTGTGAGATCATTAACTGAAGTGTTTAATTATAAATATGTAAGCTTACCACCGCAACTGCGTTAGATGACAGTACTTCCTGAGGAGAAAGGACTGCAAAATAAGCCACATTGGCCATAAAATAGACCACAGTAACCACAGGGAGCGATATGTAAATGGCTCGAGGAAGGTTTCTGAAGAGAGAACAAGAAACTAATTTGCAGGGTGAAATAGAAAATTTTGAAACAAAACTATAATTTACAGCTCTTTATATTTTTTAAATATGGTAAAATTACTTTTCTTGACATCTAAGATATCTTATGAGCATAAATTTAAAGTATTTTCATTCGTATGTTATTTTACATTTTCAAACACAGGCTACTTAAACACTAAATATTTATATGAAACATGTTAGCTCACACGATAATTACAAAATATACTTCTAGTTACGTCATTTTAATACGAGTTTCAACTAATTTTATCCCAGTGTAGTATTTTAGAACTAAACACACTTTTTTATTTCGTTCAATCACACACACACACAACTAAAAATGGGCTCACTTGTAGGGATCCCGCAGTTCTTCTGTGACAAAATTCAAGTAATTCCTGTAAGAAAAATACAGCAAAACTTTAAATAAAGTTACTAAATACTATAAAATGTAACATTCTATATTAATAATTGATGTAGGCTTAACAATTGGTTGAAACTACATAAAACAAACTATTATAATAGTGTCTATTTCCATTTTTAATAAGTACGAGAGGGAAACATTTTTTTTATGATAACGAAACAAGCTAAACACACTGAAAATGATTTATTAGAGTATCACTCAGAACGCCCCCCCCAGTGGTACAGCGGTATGTCTGCGGACTTACAACGCTAGAATCCGGGTTTCGATACCCGTGGTGGGCAGAGCACAGATAGCCCATTGTGTAGCTTTGTGCTTAATTACAAATAAATCACTCAGAACATGGAAGTAACTACTTGCCTTAACTCTTTAATGACCCATATAGATCCTCCAGTATTACTTCTAAAAAGACTTAAAACAATATAAAGTAACATTATCGATCCTGTAATCATGATTACCTTCAAACTGAGAGGACTTTGGTCTCCAGAGAGATCTATCAAGAAATTATATTTTATTTTGGCTTTTAAAATAGTCAGCAACAATGTAAACCTTTATGGGGTTTTTTTTTATTTCGCGCAAAGCTACATGAGGGCTATCTGCGCTAGACGTCCCTAATTTAGCAGTGTAAGATTGGAGGGAAGGCAGCTAGTCATGATCGCCAACTCTTGGGCTACTCTTTTACCAACGAATAGTGGGATTGACCGTCACATTATAACGCCCCCACGGCTGAAAGGGCAAGCATGTTCGGTTTGATTGCGAGTCGAGCGCCTTGACCACTTGGCCATGAAACCTTTATGGGCTGCATCTGCCTGTTAAGTTGAATACTGACCAAGACCTACATAGCAGTTAGAAACAATTTCACAGGTGACAGTTTGCAGTAATAAAATGTAAGAAGAAAAGCACTGCCAGTAAAATAATGAAGTTTAACAAGAACTAAAGAGCAGAATAAACGTTAAAATATTTGAATAAAACGTTAAATTAAAATTATTAAATTTTGTCAATCTCAAACTTCAAACATTGGTTTTTAAATCACGGTTAAAACATCATTTACATAATAGTATGGATTACAGACTGTTATTTTAACAACATCACTCCTTTCTAAATATATGCATTGTAAATTACAACTATAACCAGTTGGAGAAATTACGAGTTTTAATATATTTTAATAAATACAATAAACAATTTGGTTTGTATTGAATTTCCCGCAAAATTACATGAGGGCTATCTGTACTAGCCATCCCTAATTTAGCAGTGATAGACTAGAGGGAAGGCAGGTAGTCAATGCAAAATCTCGGGCTATGCTTTTAACAATGAACAGTGGGATCGACCATCACGTTATAACACCTCCATGGCTGAAAGGGTGAGCATATTTGGTGACAGGGATTCGAACCAGTAACCCTTGGATTGCGAGTCGAGCACCTTAACCACCAGGCCAAGAACAAACGGATGATATGTTATTTGAATGAATCATACTAAAAAAAAAAAAAGAGAGAGAAATTGTAAACTAAAACTATAATCAGCCAGTAAAAATTGTGGCAAGGTTTATATGTAGAGAGTTCTACTAAAACATGGATCTCAACGTTATGGTAATTACTAATGAATTCTTACAATATTGCACATCTTACCATCCAGCATAGGAAAAAATTCCAGAGTAAAAAGCTAAGGCAATATACCCTGGTTCGGTGGTGGTTCCTTCGAAAGCATTTTGGAAATTGTTGGTGTTACCTGAAGGGGGGGAAACAGTTCAGTGTCAAACAAAGAGTTTAGGAGCTTTCTTATAACATATACTGATTTAAAAATAAATACAAATGTTCTTTGGCACAATGAAAGATCCAATCTTTATTAGACACGTCAGCCGCAGTAATTTAGTTAAAAAGGTGGGGATAACAGGCGACCTTTTGTGTTTGTAGTTATTCTCGTATAATAAATATTATGGCCGAGTG
>NW_013669359.1:53436-58300 GCF_000517525.1 Limulus polyphemus
AAAAATAAAAAAAAGCTGACGTGTCTAATAAAGATTGGATCTTTCATTGTGCTAAAAAATGTGTGGTTTTTTTTTTAATCTTACTATAGTAGCACAATGGACCTGAAAAGAAATTACGTATTCCTTTGTTTGATAACTATTATTCAGTATATTTTTAATGGTTATATCATAGTTAATGATTTAATACAATTTCACCAGCTTTGTCACTAGATGGCAGCAGTAACTAGTAACTCACAGAAAAGATTGAACATTTAAATTTATCTTTATTTATTTATTTTTTGTTTAAATTGCAAAGTCTGTATTTGTGAGATTTTACTAGGAAAAATTTTCCGTCAAGTTTGATAGTAAAACTTAAAAATATCAAATAACACACTAAAAGTATGAAAATCCATGTGTGGAATAGTGGCACCCACTTACCCATGCCTATATGAACCAAACCTGCGACGATGATAAGAACGAGTGCGATTATTTTGGCAAAAGTGAATACATCTTGAACTCTGGCAGCCCACTTGACGTTGTAACAGTTAACGAACAGCAGCAAACCTAAATTAAAACAAAAAAATATATGCCAAGTTTCACACAGTTACTTATTTAAACTAGCAGCATGAGCTAACAACAACAAACTTTTTTTTTTTTTGTTAAGTCTTGCTGTGCCATTATAAAATATGACGTCAGTAAAACGTTTAGTATTTCGATGTAAATACCATGCTTGTTATTTTCAATCTCAAAAATTGTGTTCTAATTTAAAATATAAGTACAATACACTCAATCTAAAATCAAAATTAATAATATAGAAATTATACAATCTTATAGAGAAAGAAGGATCCACAAATTTACCCGAGTGTGGATCATAAATAAATATATTATTAAACGATAAATTAATTAATTAATATTTCCTTCATTAAATGCAACGAACAGAGACCACTAGTCCAATCCGTGTTCTGGGTAAAAAAATAAAACAGTACTGAAATTAAAAATAATAATTTTTAACCGTACATTGAGGCGTTTTATAAAGCCAGTCTTACACAATTTCGAGGCTTGTATACAAAATAATCATACAGTAAAGCCGATTTTTGTTTTCAACTTTTTAAGGCTTAGTATTCGTACGTATTAAAGTTATATCATTTCAACACTTGTGTGTGTGTGTGTGTACATGTATGCTCTCTACAGATGTTTATTGTGAGAAAAGATCGTAGGTAATTAGGAAACGGAAAACAATCAGGCTAGAGAGGGCCTATCTGTTTTGTCGAAGTTTCATGCAAGCTCTGATAATGGATCCAGGAATCCGACCTGAAGAACTGTGCAGTAGAAAGTTCGCTTAGCATGCTGGACTCTGGTGCTTTAATTGTGAAAATTAATTTATTTTATTTTTTATAGAAATTAATTAATGCATTTAACTTTTAAGAGTAGGTAGCCTCGTTGGAGTTGAGAAATTAAATTTGATTCTAAAAAAAACGCTATACATTTTCCATGTGATCACACTGCCGCCATCTATCAATAGGTTTAATAATTAGAATTCCCTCTTTTTTTTTAAGTTATCAAAGGACACAAAGTTACCCGCTTTTTCTGTAAAGTGAACTTTCGCTGACCTTGCATACATTTCTTTAAAAGTTCGTTGTGCATACACTAGTGGTTTGTTTGTTTTTAAGCACAAAGCTACACAATGGGCTATCTTTGTTAGGCCTACAGCTGTTATTGAAATCTGATTATTAGCTCTATAAGCCCTTGGGCTGAGCCATCGAGGGGTTACATCAGTGATCAGTCAGGACAAGCGAAAATTAATTAAGATATATTCTTCAAAATATCCCACCAGAGGGCAACTAGTCATATGCAGTGCTACAAATTTAGTCATTTCCCAACTAAATTAGTTGCTTAAACCTCACGGTATTACCCCCCCCCCTTAATAACCCTTCTATAATATCAATCCCTGGTTGAAACTTTGGAATAATGAAAGTCCAGCCCTCATATGTTAAATTACAAAACAAAGTTAGCGTTCTATAAACAGATGTATTTAATAAGTTGTTCTGTAATAATTAAAAGTTAATATTTTAATTTCATATACAAAATGGAAGAGAAATTCATGTCGTTGGAAAATGTATAACCATAACGTATGACGCACGCCCTCTATAGTAAAAAATACATTTATATACTTAAATTTGATAACGAGGAACCCACTCCTTAGATAATAAAAGTTTGGAGACGGCTTGAAAGGGTAATGAAAAAACTTTATTATACAAGATTATGTCATCATCAGTTATAAGCAGTTTACATAGACACAGGGATATGTATACAGTATGGAAGAAAGAGGTCACATGACCGGAGATTGCTTAACAGCTAGGTAAAGGTATAAAATTTACAGTGTTTTGTATAGCTATACTCTGGTTCTATGAGTCAGAACAACACAACGTTTATCCCTGAAATCAATTCAAAAATTACCAACGCTTGGAGAAAACTTGCTATTAAATATAAAATTCCTGTTTACTTCAATTCCTCAAAACTCGGCCCTAAACTAAGATAATTACCAAATAAAAATTATATAGAATCACGCGATACCAACATACAATAACTGTCCAGAATTATACATCAGAGAAACCAGATTCACAGAATATAATAAAAACCACCTCCCATGTTTACCACCTTTGCAAACAGATTTTGTTTGTTTTTTCACTCGAACTGAAGACCTTACAATACGCAGCCCTACACGCTAATCACTAGGTATCGCCCTGCCCATTTCGAGCTAAAATATAATAGCGATAGTTAAAATACCAGTCATAAAAACTCTTTTGCAGTTATTGATCATAAAATTGCACAAGTTACATAAGACAAAAAGTTTCCTAATTACACCTATAGGGCGAGCCACTGGCTAACAAGCAAGGTATTGTTAATCATAAATAAAAGAAAAAATGTCTCATTTCTGTTACTGTTCCTTTATATGTGACATCTGTTTAAAAAATTATTGACTTGACCGTTCTGTTCTAAAATACAGTATTTTAATTACTGATTATTTATTTTAAAATACAGTGTTGATTATCGACTATTTATTTTAAAATACAGTGTCGATAATCAACACTGTATTTTAAAATAAATAGTCGATAATCAACTATTTATTTTAAAATACAGTGTTGATTATCGACTATTTATTTTAAAATACAGTATTAATTATTGACTATTTATTTTAAAATACAGTGTTGATTACTGACTATTTATTTTAAAATACAGTATTAATTATTGTCCATCTGATCTAAAATATCCTATTTATGTTTGGATAATTTATAGCTTATTAAAATGTTTGTCATCCTGTCTCTCTATAACAGAAAATACACATGTAGAAAATATAACACATGAGAAGCAGTGAGAGGGAGCAAGTGTCACTTTCCTCCCTGTTTACTCACCATGTCCTACTATTAAAATATACTGACAGGCTGGAATACTTAACAATTCTTAAATAAAAACCGTTGTGTGAAATCTGTGTTTAGGGCGCTGATGTTGGATTTTTGACTGAAAGGTGATTCTTTTTATAAGTTTTGGCTAGGGATTTATCTACAGAGGTATTACACTGACGTCAAATAGTCACGTGGTCTAGTTTACTACGTCATAGACGAACGTCACGTGCCTACGTCCGTCTTTGGTGAAAATTAATTTTTTCTTCAAATTTCGTGTTTTATAGTTCTATAAATCGTCTCAGTGAAGTGTATGAAGAAAGACATATCGAGAAACCGAATAACCGTAGAGTTCCGGCTGTTTTACTAAAGACAGTATTTTACTTCATTGACAACATGTAAAGGTTTATCGAATCCTGTACTGGTGCGGATTGCTGAAGAAGGATTCTAATTTATGAGTGAACGTATGACAAAAAGTCAATAATACTATATCCTGTGTCGACGAGGCCTTTCGTTCGACATCAGGGTTCATCAGAAATGTTTTATGTGCAATAGGGTAGCCTTGAATGAAACACGAAGTTTGTGATGTCACGTGCAATACTTTTATAGCGAAAGCGCTACCCCCCCTTTTCTGGTAGTAAATACTGGCCGTTATTCTATTTACAAAAGCCCCCCCCCCTTCTCTTTAGATACACATATTCTCATACCTCTATCTCTGATGTAAACTGAAACTGCAATGTTTTATTGATTAGTTGTTGTTTTTTGTTAGTCCTGTAACTTCGGATAGAAAAACAGTGCACATGCGTCAAAGTTTCAAAAGTGCTAATTGAAAGCATAGACCTTCAAAAAATAAAACAAACAAAAAAACGGGTGTCGAAAACAACAAGCCTAAAATTTCTGGTAAAAATCGCGCAAACTAGGTGTTTCTTCCACATTCCTCTTATAATTTGTCCATTTTTGGATTAGAAAACCCAACTATCAATACCAGATGCGTGTGAAAACAGCATTTGAGATCTATCTTTAATTTCCCACAAGTCACTGCCAAAGAGGCTTTTCGCTTAATACCAGAACTCGTCAGTTGGGCTGGACGATGAGAGTTTGTTTATTTGTTTGAATTTCGCATAAAACTACACGAGGGCTATCTGCGCCAGCCGTCCCTAATTTAGCAGTGAAGGACTAGAGGGAAGGCAGCTAGTCATCACCACCCAACGCCAACTCTTGGGCTACTCTTTTACCAACGAATAGTGGGATAATTCGATGACGAGGAACCCACTTTGAGACTAATAATGCTTGGAGACGGCTTGAATGGGTAATGAAGATAAACTTTAATATAAGTTTAACAGCAAATAGTGGGATAGACCATAACATATAACGCCCCCATGGCTGAAAAGATGAGCATATTTGGTGGTACGGGAATGAGAGAAAAAAAAGTTTCTTTGAAACTCTTAAATATATATATATATATATGCAATGTAATATACACC
>NW_013669359.1:59300-61753 GCF_000517525.1 Limulus polyphemus
GAAAATGAAACCTTATTTTCAATAAGCAATCCTGAAAAATATTTGGGGGTGCTTAACTTTTTTCCAGGTGTATATTTTAAAGTTATAGTTTCAAAAGTCGAAAGCTGACGAAGCATAAGAAAGCAATAGGCCTACAACTTCTAATAAACTTTATATCGAAATTTTTAATTAATCTGTCTCTCCTTATGGTCTAAGATTAACTTCAGAAGATGTAATTATCTGTATAATACGTTATACTTCTGTTTATGATAAACGTTTTTCCAAACACTACCAATTATCGACAGTGTTGTTATTTCGGCACAAAGCTACACAATGAGCTATCTGCACAATGTCCAGTTCGGGGAATCGAGCTCCGGGTTTTAGGTTTTGTAGAGGTTTAATTATTGCCACGTTAAAAGTGCTTGTACAAACATTTCACGTGCATTTATGTGTTACTGACGGTATCGGTTTTAAAGTTATCTCAACTTATCTGTAGTTTTAAATGTACTTAAACATGTACTCGTTCATTTGTTTTTAATACATTACTGCCCACTTAGCTAATATATACACACAAATCCTGTACGCATGGGTTAATTACAACTGTATTAAATAGTAATGTTTATAAAATACCAACTATTACACGTACTTCCCACTTGTACCCGACATCCTCTTGTGGCTGTTTTCACAGTTACAATTCAGCGCGTGTAGCGTTGTTTTATTTATTTTTTACTCGACTGAGTTTCATCAGTTTTCTTTATCTGCGTCTAACTGTGCCAACATTCACACCAGAACAAGCTTGTGTTGTGACTAAACTATTAATAATGTGACCCTCTTTTAAATAGGTCGTTCCGTACACCAAAGTTTCCTTTAATATGGGCTAGGCCACCGGTAAGTTTACGAATCCGAGGTTCGGTTCCCCGCGATTTTGTTCTAACACAAACAATATATAGGCTATCTCGTACACCAACCAGTTATTATGGGATATCTATGTTTCCACCAGAATATTTTGTACGTACTATAATATATTAACATTGAAACTCTGGGGGGTCGCTTCTTTCCGTAGTGTATAATTCCCCCAGAACCGCAAAGGCACATGATTGGCTGTCAATAAAAATACCCATTTGTGGTTATGATCTTATTGGATGACCGGATAATACGGGAATTGAATTTTCCTTACACTGTCGCTCTTGTTTGAAGTGCACGTGACCCCATACGAGTAACATTACACAGGCATAAGTTGCTATGGGCTAAGGGGGCAGCTGCCTCCCAGATTTTGCAGGATATCATACAAACGAATAATGTACATTTCAAAGGTCATTCTTTTCTAATACGACCCAGAAATGCGGATAGTTGTTATGAGATACCGCGCATGCTCAGAGTCTACGGGTCGTCAAGCATTCATCTGTTTGATTGATACGTCATAGCTGTTTGTCGATAATACAAATACAAACATCACATTCAGTAATATTACACTCGGATATCATGAGCTAAAGGAAAATTTGGAGCATGCTTGGGAAAGCAGGTAGAAAATGAAAGAAATTAAACGATAAAGTTAACATAAAGGAAATGCCTTGGAACTATCAACACAACCTTGGAATATTAGAAAGGCAGAATTGCTAGCCCTGTTTGTTTGAAGGACATCCTGAGTTCAAATCCCAGTCAATTGCTAGGCCTACTTGAAGGGTACTGTCAGTTCAAACCCTAGTCAATTGCTAGGCCTACTTGAAGGTTACTGTCAGTTCAAACCCTAGTCAATTGCTAGGCCTACTTGAAGGGTACTGTCAGTTCAAACCCTAGTCAATTGCTAGTCCTACTTGAAGGGTACTATCAGTTCAAACCCTAGTCAATTGCTAGTCCTACTAGAAGGGCACCCGAGTTCAAACCCTAGTCAATTGCTAGCCCTACTTGAAGGGATTAAGTCCTAGTCAAGATTACACTTTTACTTTTTGTTTTGTGAAAATTAATATTTACATATCTTTAATTATTACAGCTGTTTGTATAAATGATTTAACTCAAGCCAATAAAATCCTTTCATTTTGTAAGAATATATATAAAACTAGAAAGATGATAAGTATACCTTTTTTCCCCCAGAGTTTAGTAAGTATAGGAAAATTTTAATGGTTCAATCTAGAAATCTAATATCATGTGATACAGTATAAAACACGGATTTAACTATCTTTACATTTCAATAACACATAATATCACTAAACCTACATAAAATATTCTTGAATAAAAGCTATTTACAATGTCTAGAAGTTTACGAGTTATTGTACCACCAACAATGAAACCCTGGACATTCTTTTATCAGAGAGAAGTAAAATAACATGCAAGTGTACATTTATTTTTGATCTTAAAAAAAAACACGGGAGATGTATTAAATACGTCCAAGCAGGAGGGAAGTTTGTTTGTTTGTTTGTTTTGAATTTCGCGCAAAGCAACACGAGGGCTATCTGCGCTAGCCGTCCCTAATTTAG
>NW_013669359.1:62730-73907 GCF_000517525.1 Limulus polyphemus
AACCACCTGGCCATGCCGGGCCCAGGAGGGAAGTAACTACCATATTTATTTTGCACTGTTTTAGTATAATTCATTTTACATCTTGGCTTTTTTTTTGCACTACTGTGTGAAACATTTACAAGAACCTATTAACTGCTTTTTCATTCACCCAGTATTCACAAAAAAAGGTTATTGACCAACTTAGTAATCTGTTGAACAATTACAACAGTTAAACCATGTCTACATATATAAAATCAATCAATAAGGTATTTGTACAGAGTGAGGTGTGAGTGTCAGTGGTTTTTATTTATTTTTCATAGATATAAAAGAAAAGTTTGTTTTTAAATTAAATGTACAAGAGATTCATTATTAACTAATATTCCATATCAGGTTACCAAAAACCTCATGTCAGTGTGTGTTTTCTTATAGTAAAGCCACATCGGGCTATCTGATGTGTCCACCGAGGAGTATCGAACCCCTGATTTTAGCATTGTAAATCCGTGTCAAAAGAATAAGGTTGGTCACCCAAGTGGTCTTTAAAGTTTGAAACAAAGAACTACAATTCCTTTTAAATAAATTATTTGAAAGATGTTTAGAGAACACATGCTAGCATTCAACAGCCTTCTTGGTGTAACAATGTCCAGAAAAATGCTGGCCACGTGTATTTAAAAATCTATAAAGTAATCAGCTTGTTTACTAAATATGAAACTTACGAAACAAGTAAGTGTAGCTAGCTTGGAAACCTAAGACAGCTGATCGAAAAATCTAAAATGCTCACTTAAAATAGAAAGGTACAAGAGTGTAAAAAAACAAATATTAGGCTGGTTGAAATTCTCAGTCTTAATGCGGTACTAGCGAACCCATGGGCGTTTGGCCCACAGTTATTAGACCGCTATAATAAATTTAATGCTTGAAGTACTATTTTGCACTTTTACAGTTTAATTATCATTGCCGCTATAACGCAAGTTTAATTTATTTAACCAAGTAACAAACGGTAATAAGTAGGCCTACTTATTTACGTGATCTAGTTTTCCCCTAGTGGCGGGGTGAAAAAGTTTTACCTTTGTGTAAAACTCGGGCCAGAGATGATTTGTTCGGTACCATTTTGAAGTCGGTGCGAGGAGGAGTTACGTAACACACAGACACTGAATATCATATTGTGGTATTTTCTCAAAACCATTACCCTATAACTTGTAAAAAAAAAATATCCTTTAGGTTGATAACGTATAAGATAGCTTGAAACCACGATAATAACGGTACGTTTCATACTGCTTACATAGAGAACTAAACCTTAAAGTCAAAGTAATAAACAAAAAAATTAGGCCTACATTCAACGGTTACAACTCTTAATTAGGCTTCTCTACCAAGTTAAAATATTCATAATTTTTCATCATATAATTATAGCTTTACATGATTCACATGTTTAAAAACATTTAAAAAAAGAAACAAAATCAGCCTGTAAATTAACTACACCTGCAATACACTTAGATATTGTACTAAAACTGAATTTTTCTGCTTTAAAACAAAACAAATTAATATACAATTTAAAATATAAATTGATTATAAGGTTTACATCTAAATCATATTGTTATAACATGAATCGACTTACATATTACAACCGCTGCTATTAGCCTCACTCCATTGGGTGGTGGTGTGCAGTCGGGAAAAAACGGTTCCAGGATGTAATTGGCAAACGTTAAGGCTGCTATCGCATTTGATACCGGCATGGTGATTAAAAGTGCTACCCAAAGGAATAAAAATGCCGGTAAAGGTCCGAAGGCTTCATAAATATAGGCATAGTCCCCTCCCGATTTTGGTATAGCGGTTCCCAGTTCGGCATAGCATAAGGCACCCAGCATAGAAATAATGCCGCATGCAATCCATACGACGAGAGCCATTCCTACGGAGCCAGCTTCTTGTAACACGCCACGAGGCGATACAAATATTCCTGAACCAACTATTATCCCTACAATTATTGCAACTCCATGAACAAGTCCGAGTTCTTTTTTAAGTCCAATACCATTCCCATTTTCTTCATTTTTCTTCCCTTCTGGATTCATTGGCTCTCTCTCAGCAACTTGATTTGAAGACATTACGAACGTTTTTCCTGATAACAAACGTCTTCCATATACACCACGCTAGTCGCTTACTCTCGTAGGCATGGCTTTAATACTATTAGCACGTGACCTGTTTCGTCATAAACAGCATAAGTACACCTCCAGCAAATAGTAAAAAAGAAGGGTTAGTTTCTATATAAGTGATAAATGCGAGTTTAGCTTTTTTTGTTTTCCCATTACAATCATCATTAACACAGAAATAAATATGAATTGAGTTAATTAAATATTTCTTAAATACTTCATGATTTTGTGCATAAATTTCACTTTGTATTCGACGTTATTCGGGTAAAAATTAAATTATCACAATCAATTTATTTATTTGTTGTATATCTTTGCGACTTGTTTTAAATAATAAGATTGTGCCAAGTCAGCGATATCGTTTTTTTCCTTAACAATTTCCAAGGTGACTGATAATAACAATAGTAAGTTTTACTTGTATATTATAACTAATATATCTTTTTCTCAAGTTATTTTTCTTTGTTTATGGCAAAGCTACTAAGAATAGTTAATTGACGTACAACGAACGATCTATGAGCAGAATAAAAACTATCTTACATAGACTAAATGCTTCAACAGAATTTTTATTACGCGCTTAAAAACGTTGTTTGTCAATTAGCATAATAGGCTTCCGTATACAAGTAAAGCTACTGGTTATTTGCCGCCGTCTCTAATATTTTAACTGCCGACCATAAGAAATGTAACTGGTCGCACACCCCGCCAACTCTTTATCAAGGAATAGTAGGATTTACCGTCACATTATAACGTATGTTCGGCGCCAGGATTCGATCACGCAAACCCACTGATTGTGAATCTGTCTACCTAACCATCAGACCCATTTTCTTTCAGAAAGTTTCATACTGGGATATTCATCTTATTTTCGCGTTTTACTTTTTAATTTCAAAATAAAACCATGGATTATGATAATTACAGCTATGGCAAGTGTGTGTGTGTTCACAATTTTGTTTTTATTTATCGTGCAAAGTTTTTATGAAGAATGAATATTTGTTTTTACGTGCAAAGCTACAAAATGGGCTTTCTGGGCTGTGTACCCAACCTCTATATCAAATTTCGATTTTCAGTGTCATAAGCCTTCAAGCTTACCGTAGAGCCACCTGGTGGTTGGAATAGCACATACTATTCCTCCACCCGAAAATTTTTATTTTTAAGATATAATAATATTGACGAGTAAAATAATCTTTATAAAATACAAAATCTATCTCAAAAATTCCCCAAAACCTGCCAGTTACTGTGGTCAAGAATATCAAAAATAGAATAAAATTATAAAGCACAGGTAGATACAAATAATTTTAATTTCATAAAAATCTACTCGAGGGCTATCTGCACCTAATTTTGAAATGATACATTAGAGGGAAGGCAGCTAGTTAACACCACCCACCACCAACTCTTTACCAACGAGTAATGGAATTTGACTGTTATAACACCTCCACTGAGAAGGCGAGCATGTTTGGGGAACGGGGTTTGATCTTCCAACCCTCATAGTACGAGTAGAATGCCCTAATCACCAGGCTATGATGTTTGAACATGCCATTAATTCTTTCACTGTCATGGGTACATATTTCACCCATGGGCAAATATATGGGGCATACTGCATAACCTTTGCTCCAGCCTCAAAAACCGATATCAACTAGATGCAACTTAGGAATATTTTATGTATCTAAAAGTTGGTCAGTTGTTGATAAGCGCAGAGCTACAAAATGGGCTATCTGTGCTCTCCCAACCACAGGAATCGAAAACAAATTTTTAGTGTCTAAAGTAAGCCCACGGACTTACCGCTAAGCCATGGAGGGGGGACGTATGTTAAGCTAAACCTGACACTAGGAGAATTATTTAACCATATATGCAGCAGAGAAAGCTTCAAAACAAACTTAGTTATATGTTGGACTGGTTCGCCAGTTGTTTTCTTATTTATTAATTTATAATTAATTATAATTATTTATTTTTATTATAAATTATCACCATAACGTGTGTGACGTATTATAACATATTTTCAGTAGAATTACTTTTTATCTTTAGTTCCAGGCTCAATTGTAGGCCTTTTGTTAAAGATGTACATTAACAACATTTTAGTTTAATTTGACATGCAACTCAAGAAGAATTAATTAATAACAGAAATCTGTTGTCAAAATTGACATTAAAAAAAAATCCAGTAAATAAACATAAGTTATTTTATTCCTTCTACACCGTCGGGGTACAAAGTTGTGGCACTTAAAAATAGTTCTTGTTTCTATGGTAATTATAACACTAGTCTTACATCGTGGTCTATTTTTTAACGTTTCACTGTGGTGTCCTCCAATTGTGTTTCCACACTGGAATAAAGAGTAGTGGTCCAAAACCTTCCATCACTTTCAGAAATAACATGATTTTATTTTACTGGTGGATTTTTTGAATAAGAGATAATCGTAAAACAAACTGATCTTACGTTATGCAAAGAAATAAAAATTATTACTGAACATATAATTTTCCATAATTTTTTAATATCTTGAACAAAACAAATATGAGACTTACGATAACATCAAATACTATTATGTGCTTTTAAAATTTTTACGACAAGATTTAAGATTGATTTAGAAAACAAAAATGTTTGACTAATATTAAAACCCAATGGATGAGAAATGACTGTACACTAACTTTCTTGAACAGATGCTGAAAGAAAAGTTGTAAGTATTTTCTCAGTGCTTATCCTCTTAACCTTGCATACATTAGGAGTCAGGTCAGATGAAATGTCTCACAATGTATTCCTCCACAAGGGATCCTAACAGTGGACTTAAAATGAGACTTGTTTAGTAAAGGAAAACAGTTTGACATTGATATAACTTTACAACAGGTGAGACACATTGCTTCCTAGAACTTAACGATCACGTAAAGAGTCGAACGGTAGCATCTGCTCCTGAGGAAAAGATCCATGGCTGGTAGGGATGAAAACAACAGTCAAAAACACCCAAGTCTTGGGTAACTTTATGACCACGAAGGATTTTCACAGGAACGATCAGAGGATTCTGAAGTAAGTCACTGAAAGAAAATAAAAAGATGGTAGGTTTCTTGCACTAAAATACAAACACGCAAGATACAAATTGGTTGGAATGTTGTGAAAGACATTTGTTATTACAGTCAAGTTTAAGTTTGACTAAGTAAGTAAAGCAAAGAGAATGGGCGTAATATTCTTCTTATATGGAATAACTGGGAAATAAAAACATCAAAGAAAGGAAGTAAAAAATACATTTGAAGTGATGGGAGCCAAGAGAAGCTTTCTTATCCAACTTCTAAGGAAAGAAAAAATAGTTGTACCTACTTTACAAACCTTGCATTAAACCGTTTATCTCGGTATTAGCAGAATTTGAACATAAAAACTGTATCAATTATTCATAAAAAAAGCTGTAATGAATAAACAGATTTAAAAAATCCATGCAAGACTGAAGGAATGTGGGTGGAAGAGGGAAGTAGAGCGGGTGTGAAAGTATGTGGAAAATACAGATACTAATTAACTCAATTTGAACATTATTACTAGAGGAACCATGAGGTGATTGATGGAGGAAGAAAGTCTTTGTCAAACTTCTTAATCATTAAATAGTAGTAGTAGTAGAATCAGTATTAAAATAATTTCATTCACACTGGGTACCTGGTGTTAAAAATATTTATAATGGTTGGAGACGGCTTGAATGGGTAATGAAGAAAAACTTTAATACAAGTTTAACATAACATAAATAATAACATATAATAATGCTTGCTTGTACTTTTTTGGGTTTTTGTGATTAATGTACCATGAAGAAAGTACTAGCAATTTATCAGTCTGACGCACTACTTTCTAGTCGATCTATTGTTTTGTTAACCCTAGATTCATTGATTTCCTAACCCTAAATTGATTCACTAGCTAACCCTAATAACGTTTGTCTAGGTAATGAAATTTGTAATACATTGTGATCTATGTTTGCATCAGTTGACAAGTTTACAAATGATGATAAGTTTGAAACGTATGGCATTTGGAACTTAAAATGGTAGCAATGATAAGTATATTGATATACACTGCTATCATTTTAAGATTCAAGTTCTAGTTGTTTCAAACTCATCATTTGTTAACAAAACATTCAACCTTTATACAAACACTGTAATTATCCCTAGTATAAACTTAAATTAATACTTTATACAAACACTGTAATTATCCCTAGTATAAACTTAAATTATTACTTTATACAAACACTGTAATTATCCCTAGTATAAGCTTAAATTATTACTTTATACAAACACTGTAATTATCCCTAGTATAAGCTTAAATTATTACTTTATACAAACACTGTAATTATCCCTAGTATAAGCTTAAATTATTACTTTATACAAACACTGTAATTATCCCTAGTATAAGCTTAAATTATTACTTTATACAAACACTGTAATTATCCCTAGTATAAGCTTAAATTATTACTTTATACAAACACTGTAATTATCCCTAGTATAAGCTTAAATTATGTAATATTACTAGTGTAAAAAAAAACTACATAAAAATTAAAAACAAGTGTATTGTAAACAGAAACCTATGTTATGGATTCACAAACACCTTCACAAAGCAATTAGATGTTTTTAGTTAACACAATCTAGAAGTAAACTCACTTGTAAACCATTCCGTGACTGACAATGACAGTTCCATCATCAGAGGCCGAGGCAAAGAGGGGATAACGTCTGTGGAATGCTACCTGCCGCAGGGCTTTTTTGTGGTGTCTGAAAGTGTTGATACCAAATCATATAAACCAAACTTCATAATATTACAGTTACAGAAGTGAAATTCTGAAAAACAAACTATATAAAATTATAAATAGTAAGTACTAAGAGACCATCTTGCGCATCTCCCTCTGTCATAAACACAGACTGAAAGAAACTCGTAAATAAGTTTATTTTAACCATTTTTCATTTAACCAGCATTAGCAGTTGAATCGGGGAAAGGTGTGTGTGTGAAAAAATATTTTATTCTATGTATTTTAACTCTTAAATATACTTTTTAAGAAGACTTTATCTTAATTTAAAGGTCTTAAAGCCAAAGTGAGAGAAGAAAGGATATAACATTGGTAACAATCCCACTCCTCACTGCATAAAAAATGATTTGAATCAACCAGTTCATATCGTTTAAACATTTTCTGAGAAATTCTGCTCCAGACCCTACTGTGTAGTCATTCACTGCTCCCCCTAAATAAAATCCTGGATCTGTCCCTACTTGAGACCAGGCTGGGCATTATAAAATTTTCAAATACGTTTTTAGAATGAACAACACAAGTTAATGTGGCGCTAACACAGTTGCTTGTAAACAGCTTGCCAAGTAACTCAAACTTGTAAGAAACAATTATAACAGCCACTCACCTCATTGTTTTATATGGTTTTGTCGAAAGATCCAAGTCAAACCAACTCAGCCTCTTGTCATAACTCCCTATAATGATGTTATCACCTGAAAATTGATATCTAGATTAAAAAATAATGACCGTACCAGATCCGACATTTTGCTGCACCTTTTCTGCTAAGTTACTATATAATTTGCTTCTACACATATGATTGTAATTGTCCAGGAAATTTGTTTTAATATTAATTTTTCAACAATAACATGCACATGACTGGATAATATTAGGTCATACATAAAAGAAAGCATGCTTGTGGAAGCATGGGAACAATATGGGTTATTACCTTTAGTCATTAAAGAATTCATCATGCTTGTAAAACAACCGTAAAGTATAAGGTACTTCAAAAGATAATTAAAAAAATATATTACCTTTAGGGTGAATGGCAAGGCTGGAAACCCATTTACAGTTGGTGAGCAGTTTCTTGGAGATCTCTTGTTTGAGAAGATTGTACACTCTAACATACTGCTGTGTAGCCACGAAGAAATATGGCCGCAGGGGGTGAAACAACACTTTCTGTACATTCCCTTTTAACCGTTGGAAAGGCAACTACATAACACAATGAAACCATCATTAATATTAGAGGCTACTACTTGAAGGTTATAACTAACATTTCAGGCTTTTAATCTGGGCATTATAAGAAATGCTCACATCCTTCCTTACTAACATCTAAGCGAACTAACAAGTATAGTGATGTTTAAAACTCCAAGTGGAGCAACTTCCTTCCATCATCTCATTTTTCTTAATTTTAACTAAAACTATTTTACAAGACGCAAAATGTCGATCCCGGTTTGTCGACTGACCCCTTTTTTCTTTCGATCGTGAAGATATACATTGATTGTGTAAAATATTATTCACAATAGAATTATCTTACAGAAAAATGTGTACATTTGAAATGAAACCTGGGGTCCATACGACCAATACTTCAAATATTTCAAATTAAATATACAATATGTCCAGAAATTATGTCAACAAAACTGTTTACTTGTGCTAAAAATACTTCTAATGGTAATTCTACCAACTTATTCAATCATAACTGCTATGCACAGACTGCAGTGCCATAGACTAACACTCTGGTCTATCCGAAACTACCATAATGACATATTTAATGAAATTCACAGCTACAAGGAGAGAATTCAATGTTTTAAACTACCTTGACAGAAATGACTAACCTGAGAATGTCGCTTGGACAGCTGATGGATTATAACAGATTGATTTCCTGCTTCCATCATTACTGTGGCAAAGTAATCTCCCTTGGAGTGCCACGTGATCTGATGGACGTCACGAGGATGAACGACCGTACATCTGATGCCTTGTGTCCATTGCTCATTGTCTGCTGTAGACCAGCTAATAATTTGTTGTTTTTGAGCTAGGAAGAAATTGAGGTTCGAAGAAAATAGAAACACGTCATAAAACAGTTTTTCTTTTATAGTCTATCTTAGTCTCTGTATTCGTATTCTTTTTATGGAAAAGAGCATAATGGAATGGGAATTAAAGAAGTAGACGAAGAACATGTATTTATACCCCAGTTACACATCACAAGTCAATTATTCACCTAATACTAATGAGAAAACTTTAGAATTTTCGTTACAGAACATATAGAACAGTTTATTAAACATACCTCCCACATCTTCGAGAGGTGTTTGAAGGAGACTGTCTGTGTTACTGATAACCAGTTTGTCTCCGAGACCAGGGTTGATAATATACACCTTCTCTTCCCTATGATTATGAAACAAAGGTTTTAGCCAAATGCAAAATTTGGAGGTTATTCATAATTATATAACTTTAGAGATTGTTAAGTAGTTAAACTCTATAGCCTGAAAAGTATACTTTAGAAACTTATTAAACAGCCCTTGAAAAATATACTGGTTTAAAATAAAAAAAGAATATCAAACATTAAAACTTTATTAATAAAACTTGAGAAAGGCAGTTGTTGGAAGATATGTTTCGGTCATCGGGGATATTTTTACAAAACAAGGACACTTTGTGCAGGATTTAATGGTTATAACTAGATTAGTTTGATCTAAAGAAGAAAATAAGACAGCGATGACAACAGAGGGCAACCCCAATAATAAAAAAAAAGAACTCCTGAGAGTCCTAAATGATGTGTTTGTTGAGACCAACAGGAAAATCTGCTACAATATTGAGAAATCTGATTAACAGGTAACATGGTAACAAGCTAAAGAAACTGAAGAATTCATGCAGTACAGTTGTTATAAGTTATCTTTAACCGGTTTATAAAGTAAATCATTTATATTTATAGTTCCACTTTGGAGAATAGTATGTACTCTTTACCCTAATTGGTATATCTATATACATATATAATGCAGAGTTGACTGACTGTTTGGTGTACTGATGTCTGAAGTTGTTCCGAGAAATTAGTAGCACAAGCGTCTATTAAACTTGGTAGAGAAACATAAATTTATAAACAATCAAAAAACTTTCATTTTTTACTACGGGAAGCCAGTGCATAGGAGAAGTATCTTAACTGACTGGACGTATTCAGTTCACCTTTATGGGAAATGCCTGGCACTCCTCCATCCTCGTGAAGCCAACGAAATAAATGGTTCACATGTAGTGAATAATTAACAAAAAAGTTGTTTTCATTCAAGTCCTACCGAGATACACAGAATCGCTCGATCTAGAACATGGGCACTAGTGATGTAAGATTATACTGAAAAAAAGATACAGTATTATATCAGATAAAACTGTGAATAAGCAATGCAAGACTGGAGAATAATTCTCTGTACTTACACAGCCACAGCAATCAAACAAACAGATGTATTTGGACACCACGCAACATTTTTCACTTTCCCGTTGAAGTGAATGGTTTTCATACACCGACCAGTTAGGACTTCCCAGAACTTAACAGTCATATCATCACCCCCTACAAACAGAAATACAGCAAAATTACACTTGTTATAACCATCTGTAAAATATAAATATCAGACGGGGAACTATACTCCATAAAAATCCGTTAATCAAGGCTTAGTATTTGGTGGAACTCTCGATTCCCCAGATGTCTCTCTTAGAGGAATAAATATTAAAACAGGAAATAAATACAAACATACCTTAGATAAGAATAATTGATTTTGAGTTGCTATTACTCCTACATAAATTTTAAACATTATAAATATCACATGGGATACTATGGTAGAGTATTCACGCAATGATAGAAATGTGTAGGACTTAGATATGTATTAGAATGATTAACAAACAATGTATGTAAGAGAGAAAAAAAATCAATCAGTGGGAATAAATATCAATATTGAAATCAATTATTTCAAGATTCAAATGACCAAACTGTTGTACCTGATGCAAGAAACTGTCCAACTGGTTCCACGGTAATGCTTCTTACGATATCTGTATGTCCAAGGTACACCTAGAGGTAAAGATACAAAGAACATATAGTAAACTACAAACTAAAGAAACACTATTACAAACCCCTGATGAATATCAGTGAAGTATTTTTTCAATTTTGTTTTTAGTGAAATTGTTCAGTATTGTTCCTACTTAGTGCTTTCTTCAGTAGAAATCGTTCGGTATGGTTCCTACTTAGTGCTTACTTCAGTAGAAATCGTTCGGTATGGTTCCTACTTAGTGCTTACTTCAGTAGAAATCGTTCGGTATGGTTCCTACTTAGTGCTTACTTCAGTAGAAATCGTTCGGTATGGTTCCTACTTAG
>NW_013669359.1:74907-78844 GCF_000517525.1 Limulus polyphemus
GTAGATAAAAGTACAAGGTTTTGGTTGAGTTTTGTTTATGATCTAACACAAACCACATGTTTTGGTCAATGTTATAGAATAAAATGATGATTTTTTAACATTTTTTTTTATATCTAGGTAGCTAAAATGGTGCATGCTATCAAAATGGGTTGGATCAAACCACGTCCTCCTCAGGATGATTCCCAGAAGTTTTACATGTTGTGGGATAAAGATGACCAGGTATGCTTCTGTTTTGTTTAAATAAACTTGCGAGTAACGTAATATACTCTTTCTCACTTTATATAAGATGAAATTTTAAAGTCAAAACTCAAATCCGGATTGATTGGTTTTAGGATTATGACGTCGAGTTCAGTTCCAGTTAGTGAGATAGTCCATTGTGCTAAAACACGAATAAATCAGAGTGTAAGTGGGATTTTTTTTCCCTATAATATCTGAAGAGAAGCTTGACTAGCAGTGCAACATCTCTGATACTTAGAATTTGTCTTTTTTTGACAGGCATTGATATCGAAGAGGATTCAACATCATATCCCTGCACCGAAGATGAAACTTCCTGGACATGAGGAGTCATATAATCCACCACCTGAATATCTGTTCACCAAAGAAGAAGTAAGTAAAACATATACAGAGATACAAGCTGCATTACGGTGTGTCATTTTGTACTCATGATAATGATGTAAGACATGTTCTTTAGAATAATATATATTTATTTTTAATGTGTTGTTTTAAGAAAAAATGTTCTTCAGTTTCAAAAAGAATGAATTAAGGAAATGATTTTGAACATCTTTTTATGTTTTAGGTACGTCATTTGATAATGTTTATATGTTTTAGGTACGTCAATTGATAATGTTTATATGTTTTATGTACGTCAATTGATAATGTTTTAGGTACGTCATTTGATAATGTTTATATGTTTTAGGTATGTCATTTGATAATGTTTATATGTTTTAGGTACGTCAATTGATAATGTTTATATGTTTTAGGTACGTCAATTGATAATGTTTATATGTTTTAGGTACGTCAATTGATAATGTTTATTTAGTGCTTACTTCAGTAGAAATCGTTCGGTATGGTTCCTACTTAGTGCTTACTTCAGTAGAAATCGTTCGGTATGGTTCCTACTTAGTGCTTACTTCAGTAGAAATCGTTCGGTATGGTTCCTATTTAGTGCTTTCTTCTAAACAAAAATCTTGTTTTACAGTAGATCATATCTAGTTTTCTAACGTTTAAAAAAATTTTCAACTAACTTTAAAAATTGTATAGCTGTTTGTTTTAGATCAAAATCTATTTCCTTCAATGTTTATTAGAAAAAAAAATCCTGTTTACAGGACAAGTTATTAAAAAGGTTTTATTTCAGTGTATAGGTACTCCTAGCAAGATTATTAAATACCTGGCATTGAATATTCCACAGGCTACTATACACCGGGAATTAAGACGTAGCGCAATGACGATTCAAAATCAGACAAATGACCTTACCTAAATTTTCTTTAAAAGCTAGTAAAAAAATGTTTTCATGCATCAAGAAGAGTTCAGACTTGTAAACATATAACTTGTTTTAACCACTGATTGTTGAATCCTGTAGGGTTAACTAAAAGTTGAAACATCTATTGCATTAAAAACTGCAATCCTATGTGTTGTATTTTAAAAAAGGTTTCAAATATAATCAAACATTCCCTAATCGTTATTCTAGTGTGATCCTAGTGACATCGAACAGGGAGGCCAAATAGAGAAAACATAAAACTATACTATTTTTTATGATTTACAGACATTTCTAAAACTTACGATGGACTCCACGGTAGGGAAAGGTTGAAGATCTTTTGGCTTTGGAAGTTTAGGAATCAGTTCTTCAGGGTTTATTTTCACCTAAAATGAAATTTTTTACTTTAGACTGACTTGTTCTTGCTATTAAATTTTGTAAATGAGTTTCAAATTAAAGTTTTGTTTTTAATAACATCAAACTGAGGTCAGATATTAAAAGATAACTCTAACAACGTATTAAACTTTACAAGTCAGGGAACCATTTTTTGAAAAACAATAAAGCTCCGTGACAATACTTAAAAAGATTCTGTTAACCAAGAGAATTTGTTAATATTATCCTAGTAACGAAGAAAGACAAAACGATCTGTTCGACAAAAATGTTTTCTTCTTCTTTATATTTTGTTTGTTTTTGTTTTTGAATTTCGCGCAAAGCTACACGAGGGCTATCTGCACTAGCCGTCCATAATTTAGCAGTGTAAGATCAGAGGGAAGGCAGCTAGTCATTACCACCCACCGCCAACTCTTGGGCTACTCTTTTACCAATGAATAGTGGTATTGACCGTCACGTTATAACGCCCGCACGGCTGAAAAGGCAAGCATGTTTGGTGGGACAGGGATTCGAACCCGCGACCCTCTGATTGCGAGTCGAGCACCCTAACCACCTGTCCATGCCGGGCCGTCTTCTTTATAGACAGGAATAAATGGTACCGATATATTAACTTTTAGTCATTACCTTTTTTCTATAAAATGTTTACATTTATTTTCTCTAACTTCTGTCTCTATGTCATCCTAATTCTGAGATACTTTAAATTATATACTTCAACATAAAAAACAGTAAACTTTTTAAACATAATTAGAATTGTTTTATTTCTTTTACTAAAGATCAATCATCTTCGATTTCTTTGCACTTTCTTTAATAACTAGCTGCAAACAAGAGTGACGCATAATTCAGGTACAAATATAAATCTACCATTTACTTATTAATAAGTATTTTGAGGGATGAGGACAGCAGTTTTTTGTATTTTTCTGTTTGTTATAGCATCATTGCCAACTTTTGGGTACTCTTGTCTGACGAAACAGAGAAATACAACTGCTGTTTTATAGCTTGAATCCTCAGTCCAGGCACGCTAACCACTAAGGTAAGTTATCTGACCACAAATACAACTGACTAGCTAGAGTTCCAGTACTGAGAATTAAACCGAGTTCTTTGTATCTTAACTTTTTTTAATGCCAGTTTATAATCAATGTTTGGATACGAGTCATACTTACTCTCATCTTTCGCTCACGTGGACAAAGGTAAAGATCCAAACACCGTTCAAATCGTTCTTTGATCAAATCCGCATACATTGGCACCATTCTAAGGCAAGAAAACTTCTGAGGAATGAAATTTGTCTTTCTCTCTTCCGGTTCCTTACTTCTCCACTTTTCTTCCTGTTCCGTTGCAAAAAAACATTAGTAAGAAAAAAATCCCGATGTTTGCAAAACCCATGTGTACTTGAAAAAATTCAGAAAAGCTCATTAAATGCACCAGTATTTTTCACGAGTTTATGCTTTGTCTTCTTCAGAATGGAAAATGAAATTCTTAAAATTGAACAAATTAGAATTGTGTAGCTTTTAGATTTTATATAATCTTTCGCGTGTAAAGATATATACGTTCCCACAAGGTGACACAATTTGTATCATCGACCTAGATGTCATAACAAGAGCTGTCACTGCTTGAAACAAGAGTTCTGTGATGAAGGCACAGATATTGTTACTTAGTGTAGGCTTATTTGCTTTAACAGTTCCAAGTTATCAGCCATTTTGTATACGAGAAAGATCATCATAGGTAGAGAAGATTGTATTAGGTCGGAAATTTACGGACTATTTATTGGACCTTATCACCATAGTCAGAAACTTAGCTCAAAAACATAATCTAGAATATTACCGACAAACGGTGTTACCAAACTAGTTGTTCCAACAAACTTCATTATCCAAACCTTGAGGAAAAACATTTGAATATATGATTCAGTGATAATATAATCAAAAAACAGGAAACCAACAAATGAAGGAAAACATCAAAAAGTTCTATAAGATAGCACTGTTGTCATTAAATGACGTACCTAAAACATATAAACATTATCAAATGACGTACCTAAAACATGGTAGGAACCATACCGAACGATTTCTACTGAAGTAAGCA
>NW_013669359.1:79699-91073 GCF_000517525.1 Limulus polyphemus
AAAACAAAACTCAAATTAACTGTAGATTTTTATATCTAAAAAGAAGAAGCAGTTTTAAACTCACTACTTAACTGAACGTACAAGTAAGCACTAACCTCTCATTGTTTAATTTGTTAAATGGGGAAAAAAAAAAAAAAAAAAAAACAGACAACAAAGTTCTAGACATACACCAAACCACAAAAATTAATAATTTTTTTTATAATTTATCATTTTAGAGTTTAAAGTTATATATGACCTCCCTGACCTCGTACGGATCATAAGAAGAATCTGGATAACGGCCTTTCTGGATCTGTTGGATCAGCTCTAGATCATTATCAGTGAGTATGACATCTTGTCCTGTCGTATTATCTCTTACTGTTCTCCTAGTATAAAGATACCAATGAAGGCATTAAAAACACAAACATTTTAGATATTTGTACAAAAGAAGAAACAACATACGATAGGTTTACTTGATAAATGATTACTTGACTTGCTTAAAGTGAGAAACAAAAACTTGAACAAAACAGAACTGCTCAAACAGTTGGTAACAACAGAAGGGCACAAACAATTTTCCAGAACCATCATTTGTCTATTTTATTGTAATTGTGAAATATTACAAGCTTAAACCGCACCAATATAATAAAATATGACCTTATAGGGTTCATTGTGAATGAAGGGTGTGGGGTGTCATGATCTGTCAATGAAGGGTGTCGTGATCTGTCAACACAGATTAGTCACCTCTGTTCTGTAGATGATGTTCTTCACAAACCCCAGAGGTAAACGTTTAGAGGAGTAATATCCGACAGACATACAGACCATGGGATAGGCTCGTCACGACTCCTTCTTTTAACACACTCCCCGACTCTTAACACTGTCGGCACCAATTCTTGATAGTATTCTTAACTTGTGGATATTTTCCGTATATTTAGCGCTAGAATAGGCAATTTTATCACTGTTAGCCAAAAGATGAAGTCTTCCCTGTTGCCACGATCGTTGATAACATATTTGTTGACTCTATTCTTCACAACAAAACGACTATTAAAAAATTTATTGGTACTAAAAAACAAAACATATTGACAGATATGGGAGGAGTTTTTAACACCACTCAAAGCACAGGCTCTCCTTCCTCCTCAGTCCAGCCCTGATGACTTTTCAACAAAGTGAAGTTAGGTATTTTGCTTTACAGTATTAGGCCTAACACTGTTGTTCCATTTTGCTGTCTTCCCAGACATTAATGTTAAAAAGGCCTACTACTACTACTACTTCACTATCTAGAGTATCTGCTCGACACTATAGCAACAAGACAAACAATGATTCTTATAAATAGTATCGCCATGTTACCTCAACAGTTTATCAGTTTTTAAAATCTGACCTATCATATAACATAATTTTTTAAAACTTCTTCCAAGTTTAGTTTTTTCTTTATACTGTGTATGTGTAACAATAATCTTAATGTTTAAACATTCCTGAACTAAATTTCAAAGTTCGATTCTAATCACTAAATTAAAAAAAATCATATTCCTTTTTTCAAATATTTACCTTCAAACTATTTACTCACAGAAACTTTAATACTTTTTTCTTAATTACTGAAGTTCAATAATTAACATACCAGTAATTTGGATCATCCATTTTTTTCAAGAATTGATCCAGTTCATCAGAGTTCATGGGTTTTAAGATCTTTTTCCCTTCCAAGTCATAACCTATATGAGGATATTCATCATACCACCTCAATGGAATATTTCCTACAGTGTTTCGTAAATCCTGGAAAGACAAAATAAAATATAATTTCTACTCGCTTGCAAGTTTCATTACGTATTTTACCACCCCCTAAAGTTATAAAAATATTACAAAAAACATATTTAAATGCAGCTTTCAAGATTTGCAAATGCATTGGTACACATTACTACATTTGAAATTTGTGCTACTAGACTAATATAAGAAGAACATGGCATGGTGCTCGACTCGCAATCTGAGGGTTGGGACGAGTTTGATTTCCTGTCGCCGAATGTGCTTGTCCTATATGACTGCTGTCTGGACCAGCCAACCATGTGTAAAAATTCTTGGTTTATAAAATTACTGGTCAATCCCAAATTAGTTGAAATTAAGGTTGTTACACAGAACAACAACAGTATGAGGAGTCAAACTTTGTGCCCTATATTTCAAGACATTAGTTTATCTTCATGACAATGCAGTTACTTACTGGCTGAGCTGTCAACTTGCAATGTTTGTTTTAAATATATATATTCTCCTCTGGAGGCATAAACATGCATACGTTTATCAGTGCAGATGCACAAACACGTTGATTATAAGAAACCTGAATTGCTCAAACAAGCAGGTAGATCAGTGCAAGTCACTACATGCAATGTATGTATGGAAGAATGGTATTCAACACCACGAATATTGGACTCATTATTGCTGTTCATGGCTGACAACAAAATAACACACTGAAAACTCAAATTGAACTTTAAACTTGTATCCGTTTTAATTAAAAGAATTTTTAAATAAAAGGTATTTTTCTGGAAGCATTGTTTAATAAATTTTAATACTTTATTATGTCATATTTTGGTATCACTCTTATAGGGAGTTAAATCCCCCTACATGAACTAAGAAAGAATCCTAATTTTGAGTACCGTTAAATTTTGAAACAAACCTCTTCATCAGAAGAATCCACGGCATATTCTTCAACTTGTTCCACTTTCTTCTCTTCAGAATTTTTCTTTAAAAAGTATTCTCCATTTCTTTGGTCTTCATGGTGATCTTTCAAGTTCTCATTTTCTGAATCTTTGTCATTATTTGAATCTGCAGATTCCTGATAAAAAATACAAGCTATGAAACATACAGATTCCTGATAAAAAATACAAGCTACGAAACATACAGATTCCTGAAAAAAAATACAAGCTATGAAACATACAGATTCCTGATAAAAAATACAAGCTACGAAACATACAGATTCCTGATACAAAATACAAGCTATGAAACATACTTGCAGACAGGAAGTCACAATGTATCCCCCCCCCTAAAAAAAAGAATTAAAGATATTCCCTAACATGCAAATATACAAGGTTCTCTCTTCAGGTGGTAAACAGGCCTGCTGATGGGGGGCATAAAGGACCTTTAGGCTATATCTTCATTTAATCATAAAAACCATAGTTTTTGGCTTTTTTTTTGCATACAGATGCCTAATACATTAACAATGATTGAAATAATAATTTGAGTAATAATTAATATACATTTGTTACTTTACAGATATTTGTTGTTGCTTTATTAATGTTTTTATGCTTATAATGTGAGCTAAAAATGGCTGCTGCTATGAATTTGTTTGGTTTATGAGCTTGTTGGTGTCCTAATTTAGGATCTTCTTTTAATAAGTTCTTTAAAAGGTTAAAAAAAAAGGGAGGGGAGAATGTTTACCCCGGAGCCCATACTGGCTCTCAACGTCCTGGTGGTAAATAGGAATTTCCAGTAAAGTCAAGAAAAAGTAATTTTAGTATATACTTAAAGCTATTCAATACTTAGCCTTATATTTCCACTTAAAAGAATTCTGTTAGAATTACCAAATGAAATGCCTTATGAAAACACCAAATGAACCTAAGCCTAAATAACTGACATTTGCTTCCAATGTCATCAGTGAATCTTTCTGCTATCTGTTATCTAAAATATACAAATAAATAATAAAAACAGTCATCATAATACTGAGCACGTGCTTCAACCTACAAGTACTAATATATTTTCAGACAGACATTACATGCACTGAAAGACAAAAAAAAAAAAAGATGGTTGACGTTTTCCACTAATAACTTTTGCCGTAAAATTATTTACTGTTTATAGTAGAGACAGTTACAAGTTTTTTTGCATCTACTTAACATATCAACAATAAATAACCGACACCAATAGTTAACAAATCTCTGACATTAGAAGTTTATTTTAATCATAATGTTGTGTTAAAGCCAAATTTACATTTACATTGTATTATGACAACACACAAATGCACGGATTAAGCTATTGCTCGACAGTTCCCCAACATTTAAAAAGTGTTTCTACTTTGTGAGAACAAAATACAACAAATTCCCCAAATTACGAATAATTTCTTGTTCGGAGTCCAGGTATTGGCTCCGTAGAGTGTTGTGTTACTGTTTACGTGTGTGTGTGTGTGCAAAATTACAGTTTTAAGAAAGAAATATAAAATTCTGAAAACTGAACAATGTTTCTTAGACTTATTTTGTTTTACATAATATCCACAATTTCATAGAGTTCACTGACTATAGTTCGGCTTCCAATTATCAGACGAGATAACTCAAGTAACTCAGTTTAAACCCCAATAGAAATATTTAAACATAATAAAAGTGTTTTTTAAACATTAAACCACGATTCCTTTATCAAATAATACACAAATATAATTCACCAGTCTGATGACAATGTTTTAATACTTAAAAACTTCTTTAAACCGATAGATATCAACATTAATCGATTTTAAATACATACACGTCTAATTTTTACCATAGCATTGCTCTAGTTATATACAAGTTTCTGTTCTACTTTATAGGAGGATATGCACATATATTTGTGATACCTTAATGAACAGCATTACAAAAAAATGGCTTATTTGATACCATGAAATTAAACAATGGTGGACAATATGTTTATAAAGTCTCACTCCCTAGTTAGTCTAAGGGCTTTATAACTTTAAAACTGGTTTCCAATACAGGCAGTGTCACATCACAGTTTGTGTAACAACAAGCAAATATTTAAGGATTACCTTCAGCCTTGTTCACAATAACTTTCTGATAATAAAAAAAAATTATTCCACCCATTGATTTGAAAATAAGAAATGTATGTATATGAAGTCAGTAAGTTCTTGTAATCACCGGCAAAAAAAATAATAAATAGAATCAGCCAATCACCTGTTCATTAGAACTGCTGGCATCATCTGAAGTGTTGGCATCTTCTTCCTCTTCAAGATCAGAATACACACTAGACTCGGAATCACTGGCTGCCTCTGGGGTTTTTTCCATGTTGATATTAACTACGAGTTCATTACCTATCAAAAACTCACCTGTAAAATCAGTCCTAGTTACGAATCTGAACACCATTCAATGTAAGTATATTTTCCGAACAATGTATATAGCATGGAAAACATGGACTTAACTTTTTAACCACAACTAGGTTTAATGTGTTCTTACTAATTACTGAAATGATTTTTGTTCTTTATAAAAACGAATGTTATTATTATGTAAATCTTACGGTAAGGCTTGGTTTAATGTCTTTACTGTACTATAAGTTGTGATATAATAATATTAATATGCAATAAAGTAAATCAATAAATACTGAACACTTTTTAAACAGTAACTATCAATTCCACATTTTACAATACACACTTAAAACTTCAATGGATCTTGAATTTTTCGCTTATATTTCATAACTATATAGCTGGAAAATAGTCAAACTTGAAGGTGCAACAATGAAAAAGGCTAGGTTTATTACTTTGGTGGCTACCGAGTAGTGGCCAAGTGTAGCCTGTAGGTCCGTTTACCTGTACAAATTCAAAATTCACAGTCTCTTACAATTATATATAACTTTGAAATCAAATTACATTTATGGTTTACATTACACTAGAAATACTGAATGACAAATGGCAAGCAATGGCCGACGGTTCGACTGCAGCTTACTAATACTGTGAAAGTTTATTACTTACTTCAAAATTCAATTTATAGTAGTACTAAGAAGTTTACACTGACGAGTAAGGGCTTGTAAGTCGTAATATTTTTACTCTAAAGTCAGGAGTCTTACAATTAGCTTCATCTTAAAGTAAAGTGAAATAAATCAGTAACTAGTTTTCTAGAATTCGAAACTTATTTTGAAAGCTATTAATTATCAAATTAAAATTTAAATATTGTTCAAATTCCACACGTGGTCATTCTGAGGACTTGAGATTTGGGATTATACAACCAGAGGGCGCTTGAATTGTAAATATACTGGTATATAAAAATATTATAATTGTAAGTTTCAGAAATTTTATATTTTTATAGTGTGATTAAGTTTCATTGTTTTGTTTGAATTCATTTATCAGGGTTATTTGTTGTTTTTTAGGAGAGCAAAGCCACATTAGGCTATTTGCTGTGTCCACCGCAGAGAATCGAATCCTAGATTTTAGTGTTGTAAGTACGTAATTTACCGCTGACCCACTGAGGGACTTTTACGTTTATTAATAAATACAGTTAATACGTGTAGTGTTAACACATTACCCCAAATATTAACATCATAAATAAGATAAACTTTCTTTTGTCATCTTAATTTTGAGTCCCCCGTTGGGCCAACGGTAAGTCTTCGGATTTACAATGCTAAACTCAGGGGCTCGATTCCTGTCGGTGGACACAGCAGATAGCCCGATGTGACTTTGCTCTAAGAAAACACACACACACACA
Organism: Limulus polyphemus; assembly: GCF_000517525.1. Classification (NCBI taxonomy): domain Eukaryota; kingdom Metazoa; phylum Arthropoda; class Merostomata; order Xiphosura; family Limulidae; genus Limulus; species Limulus polyphemus. The sequence goes on from NW_013669359.1 coordinate 86,101, forward strand.
CTTATTATATTTGAAATACCCTTTATAACATCTCAGTAAGACATCACATTTACTATTTCTCTCATACTATTCAAAGTATTTTGCGCATACAAAAAAAATGTTATATATATATATATACAACCTGTCCCTAAAGTGCTGATGGTTACTGTAAACCCAAGGAATGCGTGACCTAAACAAAAAAGTTAAAATCGAATAATTTAACTTAGCCCTCTTTGTGTGATTTAGTGACCCATTTTCTGCATACATTCATCAACCTCCGCAGAGGGCGTTTCGTATATCTCTCCATAGCTGTGTATACAAAAGGTTGTGCACTTCCGTACATGGTTATATTTAAGAAAGAAAAGGCGTAGCAGTAAGTGTGGAGGAGTGGATTACATGATTATATCATTCCGTTTGACTACAGATTTAGACCCATTTTGTGCTGGTTTAATTACATTATAAAGTGATTGGTAATACTAAGTGCTTACGCAACGTGACATAAAGTTAATGTTTCTCTAGTAACATTAATCGTGTTTAGTGACACTGACAGACCGTAACGTATTAACAATATATATATCATTTATATATTTATGTAGTACTAGTAAATAACATTTACATCGTAAGATATAATAAAATAATTTAATCGTAAAACTAAAAGCTAAGAAAGAATTAACTTTAATTAAAATTTAAAAGATGCACACCATAGCTCTTAGGACTAACAGTAACACTACTAACAGTGACAGCGTTAGTGAAACTTCTACTAATTCAGACTGTACAGCAAGTACTACTTGTAGCAACAGCAATAGCGTTCCTGCGTTTCTGACCAAACTGTGGAATCTTGTGGAAGATCCTAAATATGACGATTTAATATGTTGGAGTCAAGTGAGTGCAGTTATGTTACTAATAACAGTACCAAATTCTACGTAATAATTTTCATTGGTTATGTAATCAACTTCATAGCTGTTAATATTAATTTATTATTATTGACGCATATGAACAAAAGTTTTAAAAGATGCAGTTTGAACTAAAGATGTCAAGATGATCTGTAACCCTCATATTAGTTTTGATTAAACATTTAAATAAAAAACATCTTTTAGAATTTTACTGGAGAATCCTTGTATTGAGTAATGTATGATATATATAGTTTTAGACTCCAGTTAAAAGCAATCTTTAAACACATCATATTGTTACAATGCTGGATGTCACTTCTATTGTACCCCGTCACATTTTTTTCCTATTAGTATTTACTTATCTTCACTTTTTTTATTTGCATATCTTATGTTATTGAAGGCTGCAATTTTTTTTAATTTAGAAGTTTGTATTGGTTTTGGCTAGAGGGAGCTTATAACGTCATGAGATGAGTTCATGGCATAATAGAAGTTTAGGAATATCATTTTGTCAAGACTATATTAGACTTTTATCACTGTTGATTTATACGATACAGACAAATGGAAAGAAACTAAAGGAAACATTCAGTAGTTGTAATAGCTTCGGTTCGGAAAGCAGGGAATTTTCCTAATATCTGTCGATAATCTTATATTTCCTAAACCCATTCTATTATTTATCATCCTTTCCATGACTTCTTGAAGAATAGAGGTGACTGAAACCAGTTAATATGATAGTGGAAAAAAAAAAGATTCCATTGGCCAATGAGGAAGTATTTACAGCTGTTTTCATTGATGTTGAGAAAACTTATAAAGTCATGAGACCAAGGTTGACATTTAAAATGAATAGGTTGTTTTTAAAGGAATGATTTTTTTTTTTAGTAATCAAACGATTCATGAAAAGGTTCAGTTGAAGTAATCGGGATATTTTTTGAAGTTCAAAATGGTACTTTTCATGGAAGTGTAATCAGTCCAACTTATTCCAGTATGCTCTTATCTCCTTTCACATAAACCTGTCTCGATCTTCTTTCTGACCCCTAAACATTGTCAGAAACTTTTAATACTCAGTGCACCAGTCTATACCCAAAATTCGTGCCACTTTTGAATGTGTATATAGCATGTCTATCACATGTACCACCTACTATATCCATTCTTAGCTTACAAAGCAAGGTTTAGTCTTAACATAGACACTAAGGTTTTGAAGTTGTGTTGTGATATTAATATGTCAGTGGTGTGAATAAAAACAAGATCTGAGAAGAATCAAATTATTTGGCTAATTTAGAAATACAAAAGTAGAATCATTCAATTAAACATATAGTGACCATTAATATCTTTTCAGGGCGGAACAAGTTTTATTATTCGAAATCAAGACCAGTTTGCCAGGAAGCTGCTTCCAAAATATTACAAACACAAAAATTTGGCCAGTTTTATTCGTCAGTTGAACATGTGTAAGTACAGAGGGGGTAGAAAAGGAAATAGAAAAAAAACAGATTTATCAAATTCATAAAAAAAAAAGTATATAAATGCATTTAAGAAAAAAATGTCACGTTAAAACATACTTTTGCAAAATTAGATGTCATACTTGTTTCTTATCTCAAAACTTGTTGTGTTATAAAATAATTACTTAATAACAGAATTCTGTTTTCTCTCTCTAGATGAAATATGATTATGTAGTTTGTTTTGTTAGTGTATTTGAAATCAAATGTCTCAGAAACAACCTTCCTATTCCAAGCTTTAATAAAACCAGTAGTATAATGACTTTTTTTATATAATATTTGTGATAGTTGTTCAATATGGCTTCCATTGGCAATATCTTCAAACCTGTTTATACATTTCATGAATACACAAAGTTAGGTCTCCCGGTGGGGCAGCAGTAAGTTTACAGACTTACAACATGAAAATCTGGAGTTCGATTCCCTGCGGTGGACACAGCAGATAGCTGAATGTGGCTTTGCTTTTAAAAAAACAAGAGGGAATCCTCAATAGCCATGCCACTTGAAGTGATTTTAGGCAAGATTAGAGTAAATTAATCTATGAGACCTTTTTTCCTTTTTATTAGCTATATTTTTGTGTTCCAGCAATACCAAACATGGGTTGCGCATATACCTGACTCGATGTTATTATTCATCAGGATCTCTACCAGCCTAGCCTCAAACTGATACTTTTAAACAGAATTAGGGTAAATTAACCTATGAGACCTTGGGCATGATCAAAAAGGGTTTGACCTCCTGAGTCCAAAACTGTAATTAAATCTCAAATTGGTCAAGAAATGATGGAGCTATGAGCTAAAAGTTTGTACTTGAAAAACTCGGAGCCATTCTGTGAGCCGCTATGCTGTGGCTAACAAACAAACAAACAAATACAAAATTAGTTATTAACAGGGCTATGTCATTTTTCTTGTTTGTAATATTTTATATAACTGCATTAATTAATGAGTCATAATTAGTTATTAATTAATAAAAATGTCCACATTTAATTGATTTTGATATTTTCGTAGATCCCATAGTCAAATTGGTATGTATATAAAGTTTAAGATATTTACACATCGTTAAATAGTTTTATTAAAGTTCAAAATTGGTAAGTTGTTTGGGAACACCCTGTAAATATAGCAGCTTTCTCGCTCATTCTTATGTAAAATCGTATGGTGAGGACCCCCAACATTACGTTTAATCAAACACCTAACCAGTCAACCAATTTGACATTATGTTATTTTTTTGTTCATTCACAGAACTCAGTACTTATAATAACCTTTTTGTTATTGTTGATTTGTTTGCCAATTTTTCACAAATGTATGATCTTGCGAGTGTGTTTACCTATATACTATGTGTATGAAATCATACATTCTGCCTTATTGCTTACACCTCTATCTACTTGTATGTTCCATTGAGTAAGGGTAATGACCTGTTTCTCTGCAACATCAAGAAGATTCAGGTATGGTGTTTTACAGCAGTGTCAAACCACTTATTTTTTTTTCTTCTTACTTTTATGCATACTCTTACATACCTAACCGATTTTACCACTGATGATGAATACAACAACCGACATCATCAGGAAGACCTGCTCGGGACTTTCCCGAAGACTACGGCAGATTAGCAGCCAAAACATACTGGAGGATAAAACCTAATTAGTGTTAACTTTAAAATAATGATGATGATGATAAAAACGTTACTAAATAGACTTCTGTAGGCTACTGACGATGACAGCGGCTAATAGTCAGTCATCGTAACCTTACCATAACTACTTCAACTAATAAAATCCAACCATATAATGGTAATGGAGATATAGATTTGTAGCTTTGTATTTCATTTAATTACCCACTTTTTTCGTTATTATTTCTCTAGACCACATAGGATGAACTAGAGCTGATGTAATTTCACTGAATGGTTTGATTCCAAAATTTGACAATTCCCTCTTCATAACTCAAAATTTTAAACTAGAAGCCAATCTTTTTTTTTTTGTTTGTTTTTGGAGAAAAAAAAGGCAAAAATTAACATCCAGCAGTATATATAATATTCAATCACAATTGAGTTTATATATTTTTGTCTGTTAACATTCTCCTACACTATGTGCCTGTGCTATTATGTAGGGATGATACAAGTGTCATCCATCCCTACTATCTTGTTTACATTGTTTTTGAAGGATTGATATTAGCCATCACTACATTTACTTCGTTTTTTGTTTTTTTTTTTGAAAAGTTTTTTTATTTACTTGTAAATAATAGAGTATATATATTTTTTCTTCAACAGATGGCTTCAGAAAAACCAGCAACTTAGAACACAGCGGCCTCAAGAACGAATCTGATGAGGTTGAGTTTTATCACCAGTATTTTCTTAGAGGACAAGGGGTCTTTCTTGAATGCATAAAGAGAAAAGTAAGATATTGTTTACTAAATATGTGAGTCAGGCTAGCTGCAAGGATGTCAAAGACTGCAGTCGTAAGAGTCCCATGCTCAGTATTACACTTCCCACAATCGACATGTTTATTAATCCTCGTATTACCAATTTGTTTTATACCATCTTTATTTCATGTTAAACACTCCCACTAATAATAATAATAATAATAATAATAATAAAAAAAAAAAAAAAAAAAAAAAAAAAAAAAAAAAAAAAA
>NW_013669359.1:92159-94811 GCF_000517525.1 Limulus polyphemus
AAAAAAAATACACAGAGGACCCCAGTGCTAATTAGAGGGGCTAAATGCAGTATTAATAGTACTTTTGATCGTATTTTTTTTACATGATTTATATGTTATTGGAAACCCTGTTACCAACAGAGTCAAAGACACGCAAGCAATTAGTTACTTACATAATTTACAAGGTATGCTTAAAAATTCATGGACCCTATCAGTAATTCTAAAATTCAGCTTATATGAGCATGAAAGATAAAGCAAGATCCTGCAACAAAACATTTTATTCTGTCTGTTGTAAACGTTGTGGACAAAAGTTTCCGTACGTTAATGTACAAATACCCGTATTAAAACATTTCATATTAACTTATCAACTGTTAGCTTTGACTAGAAAAATTTGAAGTTTTGATCACACAAAGAGAAGTCATAGAATGGAATAAAAATTTAACATACATTCAAGGAAATAATACGCTTTCAACTGTCTGTCTGTGATTGACAAGTGGGTGTGGCTTAGTGGTTAGCATTCTTGGATTGTGAATCTGAGGATTTATGGCCTGTTGGTGCAAAAACATAATCTGTGCCTCGGGACCGTGGGTGCACTCTAAGACTGACAGTTAAATGTTACTGTTCAGTCAGAAGGTAGAAAAGACAGCAAGACGTGGAAAAATAACGAAAACATTTTTAAAACACAACTCTCTGGAGAAATATAAAAGTGTTTCTCCAGATTATTTCAAGGCTGGCCTCAAACTGTTTACAGCTACACTGTGCAATACAAGGTACTCTAAACATTTGTATCCAGATTCTTTCAAGACTGGCTTCAAACTGTTTACAGCTACACTGTCCAATACAAGGTAGTCTTACCATTTGTCTCCAGATTCTTTCAAGGCTGGCCTCAAACTGTATATAGCTACACTGTCGAATACAAGGTACTCTAACCACTTGTCTCCAGATTCTTTCAAGACTGGCCTCAAACTGTTTACAGCATACTCTGTCCAATACAAGGTAGTCTTACCATTTCTCTCCAGATTCTTTCAAGGCTGGCCTCAAACTGTTTACAGCTACACTGTCCAATACAAGGTAGTCTTACCATTTCTCTCCAGATTCTTTCAAGACTGGCCTCAAACTGTTTACAGCTACACTGTCCAATACAAGGTAGTCTTACCATTTGTACCTTGTATTGGACAGTGTAGCTGTAAACAGTTTGAGGCCAGTCTTGAAAGAATCTGGAGAGTCAACGTATTTTTACTTATGTAACATATTGAGTACTGGTATGGATAACACTTATCCCAAAGAAAGATAATGTTTATTTAACCTGTGTTTTCAATGTAAGCTCGTTGAAATGCCGTACTCTTGGTCGACCTGTAAGACACGCATGAAATGTCCTCTTCATTCAGATCTTAACAAAAATTTCATTTACGCATCTTTATTAAGCTCACCTTTTCAACGATCAACTGTTGTTTCTGGTGCTTTTGTTTTTGTATTGCTATCTCTCTCCATAACATTTCATTTTGTTGTTTCAAACTGGTAAACAAAGAGATAAGATTTTCTTGTTTGTTCTGGATGCTTTTCACTTCACTGAAGACCTCCCGCATTAGTTCGTTTCCGATACAGTTTTCTTCTGTTGTTCTACCAGATGGCACCTACAAGAGATGAATATCGGATGTCAAAGTATATATATATTTTTTTTTTTTTACAGATTTAGGAAAATAACTTTTTCCCTTGCATCTTTTTTTTGTTTCAGAATTTTCACACAAATCTTTATCAACATTTTGCAGTATACAATTTTGAAGTGATATTCCCTATGGAAGGCAATTAGTCAACAGCAGACCATCACCATTCCAATTAGTGTAGTGGACAGTGTAGCTGTAAACAGTTTGAGGCCAGCCTTGAAAGAATCTGGAGACAAATGGTTAGAGTATTTGGATTTGTTTTGATAGATCATAGAATTCTGTAAGAGCTATTTAAAAACAATGGAAGTCAAATATTTTAACATTACATTCAGTGTTAAGCAGAGCATACAAAAACCAACTGACAGTAATGTAGTAAACAGTAGTTGAGGGCTATTTTACGCATTCGACTTACTGACAAGATAATTAAGAGATTACAGAAAGTCGGTAAACAGGAAATTAGGACATCAAAAGAGTATGTATGATAAAAGGTTGGCTGAAAATGTAAAAATAAGGTGCTTCATCAATTACTGTTGAAACGTATTTTTACTTATGTAACATATTGAGTATTGGAATGGATAACACTTAACCCAAAGTCAACGTATTTTTACTTATGTAACATATTGAGTATTGGAATGGATAACACTTAACCCAAATAATAGCATGCTCTTTATGTACAACCAAAATATCATACACATCAAACTTATCACATGCTCTTTATGTACAGCAAAAACATTATGTACACAATAAATTTCCAGACAACATAAACATGGTGGCAGAGTTATTACAGAATTTTATCTCTCAAATGATCAATTTTACTTCCACCGTTTGTTTGGTATTAAATCTGGTTTATCAATATGTCAATAAATAAATTACTAAGCTTAGATAAAGGTTTGTGTATGATATTTTGGTTGTACATAAAGAGCATGCGATAAGTTTGATGTGTATGATATTTTGGTTGTACATAAAGAGCATACGATAAGTTTGATGTGTATGATATTTGGTTGTACAT
>NW_013669359.1:95811-102482 GCF_000517525.1 Limulus polyphemus
GTTTGTGTATGATATTTTGGTTGTACATAAAGAGCATGCGATAAGTTTGATGTGTATGATATTTTGGTTGTACATAAAGAGCATGCGATAAGTTTGATGTGTATGATATTTTGGTTGTCTCTTGGTCACCACAGTGGACTTGTATTTATAAATTATATATAAATATAGAATCACTGTGATGAGTAAAAGACCCCATATGTAATCTCTTGGTCACCACTTTAAGAAATGTAGTCTTGTTTTATTGACATGCTCTTGTCCAGATTTACTGATGAGTAGTGGAATTCCCAAATCTGGTCTAACTTGTTAACAAGACATCAATAGAATAATAGATTTAGCTTTGTATTTCTTTTTAATACGATGATTGAATTAGAGTCCGTCTTTTTCTTTACCAGTTGGTTCATTTTCTTGCATCCTTGGTGCATTCAAATCACAACATTAAACTGAAGAGAAAGTTACCTCTGATGATAACTAGTGAGGAGAGTGAGCCAAACTGTAGCAAGGTCTCTCGACCATGTGAAGAAAACTGTGAGAACAACAACTACCACAGAAACATGGTAAAGTTAAAATTATTTGTGAGTTTCTGTATGCGTTATTTATTTTGTGTGAGTACCATGTATTGAATATGGAACTGTGAAATTCCTTTTCTGTTTATTTATTGTTCCTTATTCTCAGTTTACGGGGAAAGAGGTGAGTTTCCTCTAGAGGTCGGATGTGTATTAAGTGATTTTAGAAAGTAGGGCTCTTTAGTTAATTTTGGACACTCGATGGAAATGTTGACAAAAGATAACACTGTGATGTTCACGTAAAGAAAGCAAGTTTCACATCGCAATGACTTAATGGACGTGTGAAAGGTAATTGTTTTGTGAGCTGACTTAACGGACGAGTGAAAGGTAATTGTTTTGTGAACTGACTTAACGGACGAGTGAAAGGTAATTATTTTGTGAGCTGACTTAACGGACGAGTGAAAGGTAATTGTTTTGTGAGCTGACTTAACGGACGAGTGAAAGGTAATCATTTTGCGAGCTGACTTAATGGACGTGTGAAAGGTAATCATTTTGCGAGCTGACTTAATGGACGTGTGAAAGGTAATTGTTTTTGCGAGCTGACTTAATGGACGTGTGAAAGGTAATCGTTTTGCGAGCTGACTTAATGGACGTGTGAAAGGTAATCGTTTTGCGAGATGACTTAATGGACGTGTGAAAGGTAATTGTTTTGTGAGCTGACATAATGGACGTGTGAAAGGTAATTGTTTTGTGAGCTGACTTAATGGACGTGTGAAAGGTAATTGTTTTGTGAGCTGACTTAATGGACGTGTGAAAGGTAATTGTTTTGTGAGCTGACTTAATGGACATATGAAAGTAATTGTTTTGTGAGCTGACTTAATGGACGTGTGAAAGGTAATTGTTTTGAGAGCTGACTTAACTATTTTTCTTGATTCTACAATGACTTAGTTTAAAGAATCATTATTATTTTTTACAAACTATTTTAGTTTGCATAGTTTCCTAACAGAGAGTCCCCTGGTGGGACAGTGGTAAGTCTACAGACTTAAAACGCTAAGATATAGGTTACGATTTGACATGGTGGACATAGCAGATAGCCTACTATGGCTTTTCTCTAAAACAAATAAACAAAACTCAATGAAAGAAGTACTCAGCATTTCATCCATTGTCCATGTTACTGGAGTGTATCATGTATAAAAATTTTCTAAAACAGCATGCTTTTCTCAAAGACTGTTCAAGGGATGATGTTTTTCAAAATGTTTCAGCTTCAAATTCAAGAAATTATTGCTTAAATAGGAGTAAAAGTCAAAATTTTTGCAGGAATTAATGGTCTGTAACGACTAGGGAGAAATACGCCCTTCTTAATTTCTAAATAACCCTCATCATCTAAATATCTGGATCTAATAAACCCATCTGTAGGCATAATTCTAAGAAAACTTTCAGTCGCACATATGAAGACCATGAAAGAACAGCGATTAGGCTTAAATGTTAGTTTGTAGTGAATTCTTTACCATAAGAAGAATATGTTAGTGTTAGATGAAGTACTGTACTATAAAAAAATAGTGTTAGAATAAATACTTTACCATACAAACTAGTGGTAGAACTATGTTATTCTAGTTTGATATGTCTAAAAACAAGAATGTTATTTTAAATTGTCTAGCACCCAATATTTTGACAAGTTAACTTGTTGTCATCAGTAGTTTTAGACTCGATTGTCTACCTAGAGTACCCCCCCCCCCAGAAAGCATGTCTGTGAAATTGTATTATTGTTTTTAAACATTGTTTACTATAAAAAGTGTATGTTCAGCCATCAAAAGCTATCTAGTGTAACGTAACCTGTTCGACAAGTTAAGGATGACGACTTTTTGTTGCTTTGCTAATTAACTTTCAATTGAAACCTTAGACAATGTCATCGTATTGTTCCCAACATCCAGGAAACATCAACATATTAAAGTTAGAAGGAGTGTTTCATATTTGCACTAACTGAGATAGTTATACAGATATTTGTACGATCAGTTATATTACTTGAAATCTTTTCCGTAACACAGTCGTTTCTTTTTTTTTGTATCAGCTCCAAGACAGCTTGACTATCTATGACATCACCGATCCGCCAGACACAGTGTTACCAGTTAGTTCAGACACCTGTCTTCCTGATGAGGCTATTGCCACGTCCTCGTCCAGAACAGCAGAATCTGATTTTCTGGAATGTTCCCAAGAGAATAATTTCGGCAGTTCATCGAATTTTGAATATATCGAACCTTTGTGTGTTTTGGAAGAAACAGATAATTGGTATTTAATAGGTTTTTCTTTTATGTACTTCTGTAACTGAGTAGTTGCGGTGAACTATGTAAGACTGTGTTAAAATAATACCATCCACCCTCGTTTTACAGAGACTTGAATTAAAAAAAGGATTTTATGCGTTTATTTTATCAAAAGGCAATTTGTGTGAATAATAAAAATAGTTTAGTTTTTAATTTTATATTTATATTTTACTGATTTTTCAGTATGTTTAAGTTTGTAAAATGTTGTTTTTGTCTATATTTGTATATTTACACTTAGAAAATACCATCTAAAAAAGAAAATTATCATCACTATTAAAAAAAGAAAAAAATGTTATAATTTATTTAAAAAAAAGGAAAAATATTTTCCTAAACAATTATATACCATATTTAACTGAAATTAAACATGTTTATATATATATATATATATATATATTTTATACTCTTTCAAGTAATTTCCCAGTTATATCCCAAGCCAGTGAGATAACTGAAGCAGAAGTTAGGGAGTGTTTTTCTTTAGTTCAAGACAATTTACCGACTGTAAACACCACAGACAGCCTTGTACTAGTGAGCTCTGTGTCACCAACGTCTTCCTCGTGTTTATCTATTATGGAGAAAGAACCAGAAAAGCTACAGACTTGTGAATCTTCATTAGAATCCAGAATCACTTTATTCAATAGAAATCTTCCAGAAAATTCAGTATCTAACAGAAAAACCCTGGCTGTTAACAAATCGTCATTGGTGAAGAATCCCACTGGCAACTGTGAAGAAGTGGCGCTAACATGCTCTCGGTCAGAAAAAGACTTGTACGTATATTGTTTTCTTTAGATGTGTGTTAAAGTTAGTGTTCTCTATAGCTTTGTGTGTTCTAAATTAAAAATTATGGTGTGTTCTAATATTGAACACTGCATGGGATGTTCTAATGCTAAATATAGGACTTTTTTTTGTTCTGATGCTAATTATTGCACATTGTGTTATAATGCAAGTTAACCCTTTTGCAATACGTAAATCAAAGTGTATACATCATAACTTTTTACAGTTACATTCAAAACTTAATTATGCTACTTTATTATCAATGTATAAGAATAAACTTAGTATCAGAATTATGACATTTGCTCCCTAGGTCTTCCCTCGTCTCTAATTTATTTACCACCTCTCAGAGAAGTACGGAATTTAACTTAAATTACTTAGTATAACATAGATATTACTCAGACAAGCATAATTTTATGGAGCCATAAACTAGAAAATCAGACCTACTTGCCATGCCCACCTCCTCTCTTTCACAAATTGTCAATAGTTCTCTCTGATGTTTTGTACTGTTTTATTCATAGCTAATAGAAAGCCAAAGTTTTAAAATATCAAATGATATATTATATTACATTGTTCAGTTTCAAATTTGTCACAAGAATTACATCGATGAGCTTAGCTTAATTTTTAAAGGCTCTTATCACATAGTTAGAAAGCCAGAAACATTATGAGATGAGAGTTATAGGATATTGTTTGCTTTTACAACTTATTATTCTGTGCTCTTAGGTGCATTAATTTATTAAGCACAAAAATTATTTAATGCAGTAGTATTATTAGTATAAAAAAACAAGTAGGCTTAAGTTTCGTTGACTGTCAAAAACAAAAAAAAACTCAGGTGAGTAATTTATTTCTTGTTTTTTTTTATGTGTATTCTTTATTTATAATTATAAAAGTAACTAAAATTAAAAATTAGAAACTTGTTAAGTTAGATGAGGTAAGAGTAGGTAATGTAATGAAAAATAAATAAATAAAAATTCTTCACGAGGTATGTTTACAAGCAGATCATGGATTATGTCATTCAATACGATAACTTATGTGATTTATAACTTGTGTGGTGGGATTATTAGTTAGACACAGTTCCAAGGTCAATAAAAAAATAAATTAAGTATAATTAGATGTATACTGTTATGAGCTTTAAGCTATTTAGGATTAACAGTTGTGCTTTCCTGTTACAATTTTGACTCATTCTGTAAAGAATAAAAGGGTAACTTTGATTTATTTTGTAATTTCTTTTGGTGGTTATGTTGTCAGTCAAATAGACCGACCCTGTATAGAGTTAGGGTGGAGAAAATAACAGATAAAATATAAAGTTCTAAAATAAATGTTTGATATTTATTTCGGAGGATTTAGAGATTATGCAAATGCAATTTTAATTTTCAAATGAAGAAAAGTATCTTTAATCTTCACATTAAAATCACTTTGCACTTGGAGCAGTCAACACCGTATAATTATGGATAATGTTTTTGTAAATGTAATTAAAAATTCTGATTTTTTTTGTCTATAAAAGATTTGTAAGGTATACTGATAAGTTGCCAAATTTTGCGAAGATACATTAAGTACTTTCAGAGTTATAGTATGTATACATCATAGTTACAATACATGAGCTAATTGTGAAGGAGTTAAGGGTTGTTATAATGCATATTTTTATATCTTCTGTACTAAGTATTGCACATTACGATGTGTTATAATGCTAAATATTGCACATATGGGTGTTTCTGGGAGTCACAGGACACATTAAAAGTTCTGACTATATCATGCTTGACCACTAGTACATTTACCATCCATATTTTGTCACTAATTTTTGTTTACATGTTATTAATACTTAATAGTTGAGTAAACGGTTTATTCGTCAGAGACCTTCCAGATAGTTCAGTAAACGGTTTATTCGTCAGAGACCTTCCAGATAGTTCAGTAAACGGTTTATTCGTCAGAGACCTCCAGATAGTTCAGTAAACGGTTTATTCGTCAGAGACCTTCCAGATAGTTCAGTAAACGGTTTATTCGTCAGAGACCTTCCAGATAGTTCAGTAAACGGTTTATTCGTCAGAGACCTTCCAGATAGTTCAGTTAATAATGAAAAAATCTCATTGTTGGTAATGAACCCCACCAGAGATTGCAAAGAAATGGCTTTAGCATACTCTGACTCTCTAAATGCCTTGCTGTTAAGAGTTTAAATGAATTTTTTCGATCATTACTGTAAAAACCTTCACAGATACAGATCCATTCAATAAAAACAAGTCATCATGGCATGTGAAACTTCTTTTTTTTTTGTCAGTTTGTTGACCTTGTGTCTATTTTAATTAACATATAACAAGTCTTTCCAGACAAACAATATATATACCAATATTATCTTATTTCTGTATGTTTAGTTGTGAAAAGGAGAAAATTTCGATATTCTGAATTTTCTATATCTAAAAAAGCTGTTTATTAACTAAATTTATCTTTATTTCATTCCAGTTGTATTCTTGTTTATATTACCCAGTTTGAAAGTCACAAAGAAAGTAGTTTGGGGATATAAATCGAAGTTTTATTTACACTTTCTTTGTTGTGCAGGAAGAGTGTTTGTAACCAGTTAGAAGAGACCGAGACAGAACTGGACTGGCTACAACAACACTTGTCTAAGAAATCTTTAAATCTCAACCGGAGCACCTTGTTAGGAGTAAGTAGAAGTATTAATGACCAGTTTTGTGGTGGTTACTCTGGAAGGAACTTTCTTATATGTTACTATTGAATTATATTTGTTTATTATACCCATTGAGAGAAGAGGGAGACTTAACTTACAATTAACAGGTTAATACTTAACCTGGGAGACTTGACTTACAATTAACAGGTTAATACTTAACCTGGGAGACTTGACTTACAATTAACAGTTAATATATAACCTGGGAGACTTTGTTTACAATTGACAGGGTAATATTTAACCTGGGAGGCTTTCTTTGTAAGTGACAGGGTAATACTTAACCTAGGAGACTTTCTTTGCAAGTGACAGGGTAATACTTAACATAGGAGACTTTCTTTGTAAGTGACAGGGTAATACTTAACATAGGTAGACTTTCTTTAGTAAGTGACGAGGGTAATACTTAAC
>NW_013669359.1:103482-107478 GCF_000517525.1 Limulus polyphemus
TACTTTACGTCGTAAGTAGTACTAGGGTAATACTTAACTATAGGTACGGACGTTTACTTTGTAAGTGTACAGGGTAATACTTAACATTACGGAGGACTTCTTGTAAGTGACAGGGTAATACTTAACATAGGAGACTTTCTTTGTAAGTGACAGGGTAATACTTAACATAGGAGACTTTCTTTGTAAGTGACAGGGTAATACTTAACATAGGAGACTTTCTTTGTAAGTGACAGGGTAATACTTAACATAGGAGACTTTCTTTGTAAGTGACAGGGTAATACTTAACATAGGAGACTTTCTTTGTAAGTGACAGGGTAATGCTTAACCCTGGTGACTTTCTTTGCAAGTGACAGGGTAATGCTTAACCCTGGTGACTTTCTTTGCAAGTGACAGGGTAATGCTTAACCCTGGTGACTTTCTTTGCAAGTGACAGGGTAATACTTAACTCGGGTCACTTTGTTTACAACTTACAGGGTAATACTTAACTCGGGTGACTTTGTTTACAACTTACAGGGTAATACTTGGCCCAGGAAATCAGGTTTTTCCTAACAGATTAATACTTTGCACATTATGGGTTGTTCTAATAATAAATTTTGCACATCACTTGGTGTTCTAAACAGACAACAATTGTCTAGTGTCAGAAGATGTTGTGAAGAACTGACTGAACTGGTTTTGATGAAATTTGATAGAGGACCTCAGATGGACTCCCCCCCCCCCCCAGAAAGATCGAGTTTAAATGAAAAATCAATTTGACAAACTGTTCATGTGATTGGCAGCCAATCTGACAACCTGTACATGATTGGTAGGCAGTTTAACAACCTGTACATGATTGGTAGCCAGTTTAACAACCTGTACATGATTGGTAGCCAGTTTAACAAAGTGTTCATGATTGGTATCCAGTTTCGGTTCTACAGAGTATGGCTCAACCGAGGAAGGAGGATGGTAGCAAAATATGTGAAGCTGATGCCAAGTCAACATTTAATTTACCGGTAAATTCACACGAGATGAATGGATATAGAGGTGGTCCCCCTCCCCCATTAATACCATTGCCGTTAAACCTTAACATTGCCATACTCTTTCATGATTTCACTACGTAAACGTAACATTGATCTTAGAAGTTTTATGTTAAGATATAAAAGCTTGTTGTTGTATCTAGTGACATTGAAAAGTTGTTTATTTGTGTTATAACTATCACTATTTTTTTTACATGATGGTGGATTGTAGCAACAGTTTATGTTAGGTATCATTTTAAGTTCACCCAAAGTGAGGGTCATAGAAAGAGTTAAGCTGACGTAGAAATGTTTCTAGTACAGTTTTATAACTTGATATATTCAAGTGTTAAATATTTTTTTTATATCTTCAATATTTTGGGGTTAGTATTACATTAGTTTTGTGATTTAAAAAACGAAATTCCACAGTATGCATCTTTCGTGATGGTGTGGATGAGAACTTAAAAATCGGTAGTTTCATAACGCATGGATTTTGTATAAAGATTCGGTTTTACTTTTTATTGTTTTTTGTTTATAAAACTGCCTGAAATTGTCTTATTTTCCCCCCCCTACAGAATACACCCAGGAGTTCTTCAGAAATATCTCTGGGTGAGTCTGATCATTTTAAATTAAATAATATTGTATGTAGGTTTAGTCTATTTGTTATAAAAGTTCTTTTTTTTTTTTTTGTTATATAGATTACCAAAATCCAATTTTTGGTAAGCCTTTTTTGTTATCAAAATAATTATGTTAAAAAAATTTATTGATAAAAAATCTGAAGATTGTAACTAAGAACGGTGTGTTTAAAACTAGATTCTAATTAAGATTGCCCCCCACCCCGTGGCACAGCGGTATGTCTGTGGACTTGTACCTCTAGAAACCGGGTTTCAATTCCCGTGGTGGGCAGAGCACAGGTATCCCATTGTGTGGCTTTGTGCTTAACTACAAACAAACTAATTAAGGTCAGCACGTTTAATGTTACTGTATTTGGTGACTGATATAGGTAGGGCATTTTAATACCAAAGGCATGGTATATGCCTGTATACAAACCTTGTGTGATTGTATTCTCCAAATATTTCTTACTAGCATGCCTAAAATGGCAGAGTTTTGAGTACATCTTGCTTTTTTTTACATCAAAGTTATCGTCTAGAAATAAATAAAACTTTCAAATTTGCAAAATATTGGGGAGGGGGAGTATTAAGCTTAGGGGAGACTTGCCTCCATGCCCTATAGAAACAAAACCTTTTGATTTGATTATTCATATCAAAAGATGTTCTTTTCTAGTCAGTGTTATTAAAAGGTTATACAAGCTATTTTTTTTGGAAGATAGTACACCTTAATAAGTGATAACACTAGATCTAGTTATGGAATAGGTCTTATACTTATGTAAATTTCTAGATAACTCGATTTGCTACAACCCTAACTATTCGGACTTTAATGTGGAGAATTCAAGTGGTCCATCAGCAAGTGATGTGAAGTCAGAAGTGGACCTCGCGAGGCCAGCCATTAGTGACAGTGGTACTGACAAATGTTTGGCTACTCCGTCAGTGGACTTGGACTCTCTCTTCTGTGACACGGATTTCTCCAACTATACTGTGGACAGTGAACTGTTACTGTCAGATATCCTGCACCTTTCTACTCCAGATATCCAGGATTGATGTCAAGATAAAGAAGGATTTTGTTTTTTATTACAGAGAGAACACTATTTTGTAAGACTCGTACAATGAAATGATGATTAATTACATAGAAACCAAATTAGCTGTGTAATAAAGAACCAATAATCAGTGCCGGATTTAGGCATAAGCTAAATAAGCTACAGCTTAGGGCCTCACAAAATTTCAATGAGAGAGATCAAGTCATCAAAATGATAAATAAGTACTTTTTTCACTTTAAATACCTTGCTATTAAATAATTAAAAGATATATATATGTTTTTAATTTATTTGTGGCGACCCAAGGTCATGTTTTGGTACACAACTTTGCGAGATCTTCTGGTGTAACTTTTTAACGAGGGGCCTCCAAGCTCTATATAGCCTAGGGCCTCTCCTAGTCTAAATCCGGCACTGCCAATTATCATTTATTGGTCCATACCACTTCTCAAAGTCTCTTCTTCTTCATCTGTGACCTAACGTGAATGAAAAAAAAGTCTACATATATTTCTGTAAATTATGTATTGAACTATTTTTCTGAGATCGATTAATCACAAATACAAGCCTGTGAACAGAAGAAATAATGGAAATAAAAAGTGCTTTAAAACTACGATAGAAAGCATGCCTAACGAAATGTTTGAACCTTGAATGAATAATAAAATATATATATATTTGAAAACACAACAAAGGAACTGCTGTTGGTTATATGTCTTGTTTACAAACTGTTGTAATTTAAAACCAGTTGTATTAACTTCTTAAATATAGTTTTAAAATTAATTTAAGCCTTTGACATTAACGAAATGGTATTGTACGAAACTTCTTCTTAATTCACCGGAGAAATTAATAGAATATATTTATTTTCAAATTAATTTAATACTCAGATAATTAACACAACCTCCTTATCTACTGACTATTCCAAATGTTCCAGAATTTCTAAGACTGAAAATTCTTCCAAATAAAAGCTTAGATCTTCATGTTGTACAGGAATATCCAATGATGTGGAGGGAGGACTTAGATCTTCATGTTGTGTAGGAATATGCAATGATGCGGAGAGAGGACTAAGATCTTCATGTTGTGTAGGAATATGCAATGATACGGAGAGAGAACTTAGATCTTCATGTTGTGTAGGAATATCCAATGATGCGGAGGGAGGACTTAGATCTTCATGTTGTGTAGGAATATCCAATGATGTGGAGGGAGGACTTAGATCTTCATGTTGTGTAGGAATATCCAATGATGCGGAGGGAGGACTTAGATCTTCATGTTGTGTAGGAATATCCAATGATGCGGAGGGAGGACTTAGATCTTCATGTTGTGTAGGAATATCCAATGATGCAGAGGGAGGACTTAGATCTTCAT